>NC_140187.1:2235991-2495991 GCF_965226575.1 Pagrus pagrus | reverse complement strand
GAGCAGATTGTGTACATACAGTATGTACAGGTGTAATAAAGAGAATAAACTGTGAGGGATGAAGACACTAAGATATAAACAGTGTTGTAGGTGAAGCCTAAGTCTGACGCTCTTATCAATCTCCCTCGTGTCCACATCCAAAGAATCCACAGAGACTCGTAGGTAAACTTGAAATCCTTACTTCCAATAAATGCAGGAAAAATACAAAAAATGAATTGTCACAAAATTAAATACAAATCGCGTGATGAGAGAAAGTACTGGAGAGTGAGTGAGAGAGAGAGAGAGGTCAAAAAACTATATGGCTCCACTCCCCGCTTGTCCTGACTGACCACAAATTCACATTACCTGCAAAACACTGGCGAGAGAGTGACCCATTAAAGGTGCAGTCTGCACAAAACCAAAATACATCCGTCCACTAGAAAGTACCACAAATAAACTATAAAGGGTAATTTTAGCTATCCACAAATATTGAAATTACCCAAACATGTACTTATTGCCTCTCTATAAACAAACCGTATGTAAAACTGCAAATAGTGTAAATATTTTTATCCTTATTCCTTCTCATGAACTTAAATTATTCTGTCAACAAGAAAACTGCATTTAGGCTCCTACAAGTGTGAACACATGCAGCAGTACAGAAGGCAAAATATACAATGCAGGTATCAGAGCAAAGTAACGTCAGTGAGACGTTATATAGAGAATAAACAGCTGGAGGTTTGATATGAACACAGTGTTCACACTATAGATCACATATATACAGTTCAGTAGTATAAATATGTTGATGTATAGATTGTAATTTAATACAGTCCTCTCTCTGACAGTCACACTCATTTTTTTGACAATGCAGTAACACAAACACAAACAGAGAAGCAACTTTCAGCTCACGTTATTCACCTGAGTCTGATCGCAGGTTTATTCATCCAAACAGACAGAAAACTTAACTGTACATCAGCCTCAAGATGAGCTGTTTCTTGCCGTTGTTTTGTTTATTAGTTTGGGTCTATTATTTTGTCTAGTCCGCCGGGCAAGTGAGCCGGTAACGGGCAAAAAGAACTGGGTATTGCCCTTGGGCGGACTAGTTTCTTTTTTCTTTTTGTTTGTTTGTTTGTTTGTTTATTTGTTTGTTTTCTGCGGCAAACCCCCACTTGATCACAGTCCAGGGTGTAAAGTTTAAACAGTTTTATTACAGGGTGCTGCTTGACAGGTTATAGGCCCACTTGTATCTCCTCAGTTTACGTCATCAATATCACTAGCAAGGCCAGGATTACGTTGTACAAACCACTCGTGACACTGCAAAAGGTTTACACACTTGGTGAACTTACGCGCTTAAGGTTTGCACACAACTCAATTTCACTGCAAACATTTTAACCACATCACACCTTATGCCTGCCTTGATGGCTTGACTGAAACTTCAACCTGAGACTGTGAACAAGTGGGGGTTTGCCGCAGAAAACAAACAAACAAACAAACAAACAAACACACAAACAAACAAACAAAAAGAAAAAAGAAACTAGTCCGCCCAAGGGCAACACCCAGTTCTTTTTGCCCGTTACCGGCTCACTTGCCCGGCGGACTAGACAAAATAATTGACCCAAACTAATAAACAAAACAACGGCAAGAAACATCTAATAGGCCGCCGATTCTCTGCAGAGACACAAATACAAACCTTCAATACTTTATCACGTCCATAAAAATATTTAAGAGTTTACAGCATATCACAACTTTAAAATACCTGGTCTGCCGAATTGTGCCCGTTCACCGGCTACCAGCTACTCACAACCCCAGCGGGCAACAAGTCTGAAAAATATAAAAAAAAACAGTTCATATCAAACAATAATATAATGATATAAACCCTCAAATCAGGGTCTCAGCCTACCAGTTTTTCCTGGTTTCCCTGCATGCCCGCCTGCCTCACTCCTCCGGCCGGAACCAACAAACAAAACTCTTGTTCCCTCTACAGGTAGGCTTATTTCTACCCGCCCCTTAACTTCCTGCACCTCCCCTTCCCCACTCGGTGCCACCTGCCACATGTGAAATAAAACCAAAGTGAGGAGCCATCGTGAGACTGTTTTTATAGCCTATTTCATTTTCAGCCGATTTAAATTAAATAAAATAGCCTAAAATAAAATAAAATAAAACATTGAACAACATTCAACCACTTCCTCAGAGGCTAATATAAAAGAAAGTGATGTTAAATTCAAAATGAAAAGACGACCGCATCTAAAACTCTGTCAGTGATAACCTCCTCTGAGTTTGTTGAACCTCCTTTCTGGAAGAGCCCCCAGGACGACACCTGTGCCTCTGTTGCGTGTGTTAAAAGTCGTAGCCTTTGTTGTGTGTGCGTGTCTATGAGGCACTAGAGAACCGATACTCCCTGTTAGGCTGTTTGTTGTAGGAGTGCTGTTTTGACTGGTGGATTTGAGTTAAACTGAGAGACTTGGTTTTCCTTTTCTTTTGTGTGTGGCTTTTGCTAACTGTTGTAGCTCGCCTCTTGCGGCTCCCTTTTGTTTTGTTTTGTTTTGTTTTGTTAAATTGAGCTCAACAGCACTCCAGTCAGAGTTGACGTTGTTTGGATCATTTTGTTGCATATCATTCTCCGTGGCCGAATAAATAATTTTTTAAATTCCAACTACGTCTGGTTTTATGTTGCGCCTCCGTCCCTAGAAAGAGCTGGGTCGTAACAAGAAAGTACAGTGAACATATTTGAATTACAAAGTAAAAAAACAACCTGTGTGTTCAGCTGAGGAACAGGATAGTTTGGTGGTTAGTTGTGTCTTTGAATCCAGTCCAATAAATCAAGATGAATGAATAAAACTACAACTTCTCCTGGTGTTATAAAGCTGAAGAGTTTCCAGCTGAATACATTTTGTAAAATTCAAACACAAGGCTCAATAACAAAAACCTAATAAACTACACTGTAAGCTTAAATATACTTAAAATATGTCAGGACAAGCACGACACAACCAAAACTATTATGTCAGAGGAAACAGGTGTTGAGTTATTGTTGTGGTGTGTAAAGTTGTTATCTGACTTTGTTTCCTGATGACTCTGCATGTTAACATACTGAGTAACACATGTTTTTATCTTCCAGGTGTCAGACTGGTCGTGAAAGAAGGCAGTGATGCTGTTTTACCCTGTTCCCCCAGCACCAAGGAGGACATGACAGGAAAGGTCTTTGACTGGAAGAAAGACGGTCAGAAGGATGTGTTCATGTATGTTTCAGGCACCATCACAAGTGAAGATCAGCAGTTCAAAGGTCGAGTCTCACATTTTCAAGATCAACTGAAGAACGGCAACGCCTCCATAAAGATCATAAAAACAAAGATGGCCGACAGCGGGACCTACAGCTGCATTTTTCCAAATCTTCAGCCGAGACAAACATTCATCATTGAGCTTGTTGTTGGTGAGTGCTTTCCTTAAACAGTTAAAGATGTCCGCTCATTTACTGCTGCGACTGGTTCAAGAGTCCCAGATGGACTTTTGTTAAGTGGTCAGAAGACACATCTGGCA
This sequence comes from Pagrus pagrus, assembly GCF_965226575.1. NCBI lineage: Eukaryota > Metazoa > Chordata > Actinopteri > Spariformes > Sparidae > Pagrus > Pagrus pagrus. Next base: position 2,492,481 of record NC_140187.1, on the reverse strand, counting down.
GGGCCTCGAGCCCACAGAGCTGCAGCCACATCTGGAGAGATGACCTCTGTATCAAACATGCCTGATATCAGAGACACACTGCAGATTATGTCTCTCTGCACAATGAAATTTCAGCCGTCTGTAGATGAAATATGACTTTTACACAGTATTACCTGTCTGTTTCAAAACAATCTAACATGTGTTTGTTTTGCCTTTCAGATCAAGTCTTAACCTCTTGGGGTTCATTTTGATTTTGTGCGTCTCTGCCTCTTAATATTTACTCATTTTAAACTGTATAATACAAAGACCACGAGGAGCTGATACATGTCCACTACATCACTGTAAAGCAAACACTCTGAGGTTTATCAGGTGTGTTGATCTTATTTAAAGCTCAGAGAGGGTTGAACTGGTAAATGATTAAACAGAGAAAAAGTAAAAGTTTTATTTTTTTTTGTTTGCTTCATTTCATTTTTTAAATTAAATTAATAAGTTATAATCTGGGCCATCAGGCTGAAATTCACAGGATCTCTCCCTCAACTTGTCTCAAATGTCTGAACCAAATTTTAGGCTGACAGACAGAAGAGGCTCTGAGATATTTTAGAAAGTGCAGTACAGATTATCTCCAGCAGATGTCCACAGAGCTCTCTAAAACTTCTCCAAAGTTACCAAATGATGATAATAAATCCCTTTAAGATGCTGAAAAATGTCCCTCAGTGTTAAAGTTGACGATAAAAAGATGTTGTGAGTGTTTAAATAAAGATTTACATATTTATTATCATTGAATCATGTCTCCTTAAACATATCAATAAAGTTTCTCTGTTATGTGGGTGTCCCGCTACCACAGGAAGTCCGACAACACTCACTTCCATATATGGTCACACAGGTAATTTAATTGGCTGCTGACTCAGAGTGTTTTCACGGTGCTGACTTACCATTGGATGAGAGCAGCTGTCAATAACACACATGTGGCGCTCGCGTACAGATGCTGTCCATTGATTGGCTGATGGAGTTAAAAGCCCGTTAGGTTCGTCCCTTTAGGTCGTAGAAAGATGCTGATTGGTTGGTTTTGTTCCGGGGCGTTTACTGATTTCAGAGATACTGAACATCATTGGTCAAATCTTTTGTCGATACTTTAAATTGATTAAAATGAAGTTGTTTGGAAAGTTTGACGAGCGGCGCTAAAAATAAACGAGCGACGCAATCGACTTTTATTGTGGTGGTTTTAACTTCCGCTTCCGTTTAAACGCGCTGGATTTAATGGGTGGACTTTTGTCTTTAAAACGAGCCGCTGTTCGTCTATAAACGTCTGTTTTTACACCTATAAATACATTTTAACTGCGGCTACACAGGCTAGCTAGTAAGTAGCTAACTGTTTACTGCCGTAAAGTGAGACGCTGCTGTTGTGATGTCGTAAATCTTTATCTTAGGTTCCTAAATGTGTTGATAAAACGAACATGTCAGCTTTCAGATGAGGTGTAATATGTGTGTGTTGACTTCTGTCGTCAACATGATAATATGTTTTATGTTTGTTTATTAATTTTACACGTAAATATCGGGTCGCGTGCATCCTCCGCACCTTATAACATTAAGAGACAGAACAGGTGAAAACATCCCAGGTGAGTCTGATTGTGATGACGTCACTCTCCACCTCTGCAGGTGTTTCTGTGAATGTCTTCTCAGGCCTGTCAGTCTGAACACTAACGTCTGTGGGCCTGAACCTCTCTGTGTTGAACTGACTGGGATCACTCGTCACTTAAAGGTGGACACGTTTATTATATTATAGTTATACAACAACATCTTTTAAGTCCAAGAAGCCTGTGTGTTATTAAATCTAATGCTTTTATTCAGATGGTCTAATTACATGAAGAAGTAAAATAATTAATTACTGCGTTTCCCAAAAAGCCTCCATATAAAGTCTTTTTACTGACGTGACAGAATAATGTAATCTACTTTATTAATGTAGTTTAGTCCCAGGTTCATTCTGGGTTCATGAATTTTAACTTCATGTTTAATATTTATGTCACGATCCTTCTGAGTCCCAACATCACAATATTCCTTTTATTCTTTTTTTATCTCAGTAATGATGAAATAGTTTTGCTGTAAGCTGAAAGAAGCTCTTTCTGAAGCAGCAGTGACATTTGACGCCTCTGACATCATCAATATACTCGTCATCATCAAACTTCACCTGATATTCTTCACCTGACACGAGCTCTGACACAGCGGCAGCCATCATATGGTCTTTTTGAGGTTCCCTAACTCAGGACAACAACTCCTGCACACTGTTGACCTCAATCAGGAATTAATTTAATAATGTTTTGGTACAAAGAGCTTCATCAGGTTCCATCAGGGAAATGCTGAATGCTTCAATGTTGCCTTTTGTTTCCTCCTTTAGTGTAAAAATACACTGAACTAGGTTTGTCAGTATTATCCAGAAAATAAGTACAACTCATAATATTATTATTATAATCATTAAAATATGCTGTAGAACTCTTAACATGCCTTAAAACAGACTGGAATCACTTTTCCTTTTATTTTTGTTCAGAAAAAATATATTTATTGCATCACAGATATTTTAGTGTCACAGGAAAGATGCAGGCTCATCTTGTGACAATTCAAATTAAATCAGGAAATCAATATGACTGTACGTTATTGAGCTAGACATCTTCAAATAAATACATTTTATTTATATAACCCAAAATCACAATCACATCGCCTCAGTGGGCTTTAAAAACTGTACGGTGAACGGCATCCTCTGTCCTCAGACCCTCGATTCATGTGAGGAAAAACTTCACATATTGAGAAAAAAACCTTTTAACAAGATGTTAGAAACCTCAGGAGGAGCTACAGAGGAGGATCCTCTCTCAGGACAGACAGACATACATGTTTTTATAGCAAACCTCAATCAAAGTCTTCTGTCCTCCCGTCCCTTCACTGGACCAACCTTTAGGGAAGGAAAAGATCATTTAATGTAAAAACATTAAAGCGATGCACCAATCATACGTACGTAGAGTCAAATGTAAGTGCAGCTGGATCCTGTTAGAAACAGTTGTTTCTGTTGGAAAAATTCACGTCACAGAGTCAAACAAGCTTTGGAGCTTCAGCATCATCTGCTCATCTCTTGGTGCTTCTCAACTGTGTTGTTTGTGTAGATACTGAGAAGAGTTTCTAATATTCAGTCTGCCCTCGCTGACATTAAACACTCTCATGTTTAAATAAATGAAACAACCCAGTTAAATCTTTCACAACCTTCTCTTGGCAGAAGTTCAACTAACTTTCTGGTTAATTTTTCTTTCAGGCAGCATAATTAAAGTAGTTCTCACTAACATGTGACACATCAGGTGTGTTTACCTTTGAACACATGTTTTATATTTTATTACAATCTTTATAGTTCAGTTTAACAAGTTGACTGTATTTGTGTGTCTGCCTCAAACTGGAAACAGTTTAAAATGTTTGAAATATCGTCCCATAAAATGATGCTGGAGGCTTTTATTGTGTTTTTCTCTTCACACTGTAAACTGTATACAAGCAGAGTGTTGATGAACTAAATCCCAATGTTACATTAATGATGCTGAAACTGTCTCTTTATAATCTGTTGTTCATAATGTGTTCACAGGTGCAGCTCCAGAGCCAATTATCAAGACACTTAAACAAACAAATGACAGGGCGCTGCTGCAGTGTGAAGCTCACGGTGATCCACCTCTTACAGTAGAGTGGAAGGACAGTGATAATAACACTCTTCCTGCTGAGGAGCGAAAGGAGTCAAAACAAGGAAGATATTCAGACATCACTGTCAAGATTACTGTGACCAAGACTGACACCTATCGCTGTGTAGCTACGCAGGAGAATATCAGCCATCAGATTGCTGCTGAGACCTCTGTGTATATCCAAGGTGAGATTCTTCCTAGTTGTGATTTAATATGTAAATAATTTCAAATGTTTTAAACTGAGTGAAAAATTCCTTTATAGAAATGATGACGTCGGTTCATCAATCACCAGAGATTAGAGAGAGAATTAGACGAGTCTGCTGATTAATAACAGAACAAACTTGATGGTTAATTTTAAAACTGACACACACACACACACACACACACACACACACACACACACACACACACACACACACACAGACACACACACACACATGCTGATGGTTGTACACTGGGTGTTTGTGTTGAATAAACAAGTTTTCAGGATTAAATAGAGACAGAAAATAACTTTGTGTTCAGTCTGAATTCACCTTTTAGGAGCATGAACATCATTAATTATTGTCTTTGTGACGATGAACAACGTTTATTAATTATTTACACTATATGTGCTGTATGTGATTTTATATATAAATAGAGATTGAAGAGAGAATTAACTTTCATTAATTATTAACACTATATGTGCTGTATGTGATACGCAGTTAGATTCCCAGTATTACACTCACTCTCTTTACAGTAAATATGTTTCAGAGGAAACATCTGAGGACAGTTATGAAGCTCATTGAGAAGTTTTGTGCATCATGAATCTCATAGTATCAAACTGCAACACACAAAAATCTTTATTTTACTTTATATTCATCATAAAAGTGAAGTTTGAGTCAGAACAGTTGTGTTGGATTGCATCAGATCATTAATGTGTGCCTAATAAAGTGGCCACAGTGTGTTTGTTAGTCTGTGTGTAATTATACATGACTACAATATGAGCACATACACTTGATTCATGTGTTCATTTAGTTCATTAATCAGAGAAACTGTGTTCACTGAGAGAGAAACTCTTAGTCCTGAAACACATCTGAGCTCTGTCTCCTCGAGTCACACTGGTGCTGCTTCTGGTTCTGATGCCACAGGATCTTCATCACTAAATCTTTGTCTCAGTGACATAAAGAATGATGTTGGTACCAGCTCAGGTCCACTGAGGAGCTCAGACTGAAAGTGGTCCTGAACTCTGAGCCTCCTTTTCTGTGAAGTTTGTGGCTCATATATATATCACACACACACAATATCCATCATTAATGTGGATATAATGACTCAGTGGGTAAAGAAAGTATCAGAACAAGTAGATCAGTCTGGTGAGTTCAGAACATGACGTCACTTTACTGTAATGAGCCTTTAAAACCAGGAGCAGACAACAGTTATGATATATCACCATGTGAGAATATCAAATATCTAAGACAACATATAGTCTCATATCATGATAACAGTATATATTGTATATGTTGCTCAGCCCTGCTTTAGATTGTACAGGTGTTCCTATTAAAGTGGCCACACCCGAGCCCTGTTAACAGAAGGGGACAAGCTTTTAATGACCCTGTGTTTCACATTTCATAACACATTTTCTTTATTACTTTAATGTAAATAGACGACAAAGTTCACATGACGTCCTTTAATGTTTTTTTAAGCACAACAAATGTGTAAAAGTTCAGGAGCTGCTGTAAAGTCTTCACTGTTGATGTGTTTCTGTCCTGATGTGAGTCAGAAAAAGTGTTTCAGTTGTAAATAGTTGATTTTTAAAGAGAAGTTAGAGAAGTTGTACTCGTCTTGTTCTAACTAACGATGTAACGAGGTGTAATTAAGGCTTCTGTTTCTCTGTTCTTCATGTTTCTCTCCTTAAACACACTGTAATCCTCATGTACAAGCAGAGAAGTGATGAACAGGAAACATCACCACGTTCATTTATAATCCTGTAATTGTTCTTTATAACTGAGTCAGGTGAGATTCTGTTCTAGTCGTGCTGTTTCACAAACAGCTGGAGGAGTGAGTGCAGTCAGTAGTGTAGCAGTGGATGAGTGAAGATGTGCTGTGTGGATGTTGAGCTGTAAACACAAACCAAAGGAAACCAAAAGCCCCGACACAAAGATGTGTGAGCAGATGTTCTGAAGGATTTCTATACATGGAGCACATCAGGCCCAGGTGTGTCCCATGCTGCTGATGAAGCTCCCAACAGGTGTGCAGCCCTGGAGACAGAAAGCACAGCAGCAGCAGAGTGAAGCCGTCAGAGAGGCCGTCACTGTCAGCTCTGTTTAGATTAGAGAGATTAGAGAGAGACTTTATTAATCCCAATGACAAACTGCAGCGTTACAGCAGCCGAGTTACACATGAATCACACAACAAACAGCATGAAGACACTCAGACAGGAAGAGAAGAGTTTACTCACTGATGACTTTATTATTTTATTTCTCAACTACAAACTGAACTCACACTGAAAACTAGGAGCAAACTTTAACTCTGCATGTAATTATATTTTATGAGTTCAGATCAAAGTAACTAGTAACTTTATCTGTCTGATTAATGTAGTGGAGTAAAAAGTACAATATTACCTCTGAAATATAGTGAAGTAGAAGTATAAAGTTACATAAATCAGAGTACAATTATAAGCTCAGTACTTGAGTACTTGTACCCGTCTGTCTCTGAATGTTTGTTAATCTGAGTTGTTGTCAGAGACTCAAACAAAAGCTTTTAAACACTTAATGTTTCATATTTTAAAACACATTTTTTCTCTGACTTTAGTGAAATAAAAAATACATCAGACAACAAATCTCATGTGATGTCAAGTCAAGATCATTTTTAGTGAGTCGTGATCTTTTTTTATCAACTTAAAGCTTTTTAAAGTTAAAACAGTCGCGATCATCGACTGTATAAAATATAGTCGAAGCCTTCAGGTCTGAAAGTGCCTTAAACCTGCATTCTTTCTACCGACCAGCAGGGGGCGACTCCACTGGGTTCAGACAGGTGTGATTGTATGGAAGCTGCTTCTCACCTGGTTTATTCCCTCAGTAAACAGTCTCCTGATGAGTTCATGGTCTCAGTCTGTAGCTTCAAGTCTTCTTCAACTCAACATGATGTTCATTTAGTCAGTTATGGTCCCGTTGACAGTAAAACAGATGAAGAAGCAGGGTGTGATTTAGGGCCTGAAAACCTTCATTTATGCTGAAACCCATGTGCCTCTTAATGCTGAGATCATTCTTAGTGTTTTAATGTTTCAATCATTTTAAAAAGACTTTGTCGTCCTGGTTTTTACCTTCAATCATTAAATTGATCATTCAGAAACTGTATTTTGTGTTAACTCAGGTCGTCTCTGCCTCATATTTGATTCTGTTTGAACATCTGAAACAATTAAATGTGACAAATATACAAACATGGAATAAATCAGGAAGGAGTCAGATACTTCTTCATGACACTGAACATAAAGGCTGTGGAGCTGCAGGTTTTACTGGACAATGTAAACTTGTCATTATAAGCGTTGTGTTGCAGTGAAGGTCCAACATGACAAACAGCTTCCTGGTACTTTATTCATTAACTGCAGCAGAGTTGGTTAATTACAAGATGAATTCACTTAAAATCCAGCATTAAGTTTTGACTGAAAGTGAAAATAAGATGAAAACATCAGATGAACTGTAACACTGTGGTTTATACATCTGAGCAGGAGTCTTCCTCTTCTGTCTGAGCCTGAAACCAGGAGTGAAGAAATGTTCAGCACCTCCAACATTTACTGATGTTTGACTGTGACTGAGAATCAGAGTCTTCATGACACAGTTTGTCCACTAGAGGGCAGCACCAGGCTCATTTTACACTGTAAAAAGTCCCTCTCATTACAGAAAGTCGCATCTATTATTAATCACATCTAAAGGATCCTCATCAGGTTTTAAAATGTTTAAAATGTTTCAGACTGAGTGAAAACTTCAGTCTTCTACTGAGACTCAACTTCAATAATCTACAGACTGTGTGTTGATCTGCTCCCATCAGGCCCAATAACTGTGGAGCCGACCAGCACCAAGAAGCTCACAGTGATTTTAACCTTCATGTTTCTGGACAGTAGTCAGTGGTGGAAGAAGTACTCGGATACTTTACTGAAGTGAAAGTAGCAGAAACACAAAGTAAAAATACTCTGTTACAAGTAAAAGTCCACTTGAGTAAAAGTGTAAAAGTATCAGTAAAAGTGTTGTGAAGAAGTTTTATATTTTATCAGATGATCCTGTGTTTTTACTGTCAGATCAAAGTGATGAATGTAACTAAGTCCATTTATTTCTTCACTGCTGGGACCAGAACCAGAAGCAGCCTCTGAGCTGTGGAGCCCAGCAGGAGGAAACTGGACCTGAGATCAGAGCTAACATCACTGTTCCTGCTCACATTCATCCCAGTGGAGTTTTCATGTGAAACAAGTTCAGATTTCAGGAGCAGACTCACCTTTAGTTGTTCTGTGTGAGCTGTGAGGTCCAGTCTGCTGTTTATCATCTGCACTGACACTCTGACTGATGCACTCACTTTGTATCTGTTTCAGGGTCGTCTGCTGGGTGGATTGTTGCTGCAGTTCTTGGCCCTCTTCTTGTTGTTATCCTTCTAGTTGTGCTTCATTTCATGGGTTGCATCACATTCAATTGTAAGAAAGGTAAGATTAAATATTGTATCAACATTTCATGATGAACAGAAAACACAACTCATTCTTTATATGTATCTGATGCTCAGAGTCTTGACAGTTGTTTTATCCTCTCTGACATTAATTATTCTGTGTGTATTTACACTCAGAGTAGGATCAGGTCAGGTGGGACTTTCACTTTAACTTTGTTTTTGCTTCCTGCAGACAAGAAGAAGAGTGTTGGAGCAGAACTAACTCGACTGAATTCATCTAATCCATAAAAGTAACCAGCTCTACATGTGCTGTGAAGTTTTCTGCTGTGTGTGTTTCCACCATGCTGGATGATGGTGAGGACATTTTGTCTGGTCTTCTCTTATTTCAGATAATTTGAGGATTAAAACTTGTTTTTAAAGTTTAAATTAATTTTAGGTTCAGGGTTCAGGTTGTGTTGAGGCAGATAGTTGAGATGGAAGGCACTTTGACGATGTGCATGTATCTCATTAACACGACCTCAATCTTTCCCTGGACTAAAGCAACTGTTTTTATAAGACGACCTCATAATCTGAACCTTATCAGAAGTATTGAGAAGAGTATTATAACAGCATGTCTGCTCGATGACCTACAGAGCTAACTTACAGTTAATATTCAAAATATACACATATACAGTCCTCACCTTTATCTCACAGCAAATAGTGTCCAGGTCAAGTGTAGGACACAGAATCCTGTCATTAGGGACTTAATGAAACTAGAACAAGACCGTCCAAGTTTTATAAACATGTTCAGAGCCGAGGGGCTCGGACCAAAAAAGTACCGTCACACGTCGCTGGTTCGATCCCCGGCTCCTCCCGTCCACATGTGCAAGTGTCCTTGAGCAACAGGCTGAAGCCCAAACTGCTCCCGATGGTCAGACCAGCACCTTGTATGGTAGCTCACTGCCATCGGTGAGTGAGTGAGTGAGTGAGTGAGTGAGTGAATGGATGAATGAGGGCAGCAGTGCTGTATAAATGCCGTCTATTCACCAAATATTATCAGACTGCCTGTAGTGCTTAAAGCTCCTGACTGAGCTCCACATGTGCTTTAAAACCATCAGACTTCACTGAACTAAAGCCTGCTGTTAACACTGTCAGTCAGTGTGAACACTTTGCAGCTACAAGTAAATATAATGTGACTTTTATATTTGTTGGCATTATTTGGGACGAGCCTGTATTGGTTCTTTATTATGTTTCCAGGTGCTCAGGCAGTCTGTCAGGTCCAGTTACACACTGATGTTTCTGTTGTTCACTGATGATGCACTTGTAGTGTATCAGGTCACTTCAGGCAGCGCTTCATCATTTCTGTACAAACGTTTGAATAAAACATGAAAAATGTCAAAACTGTGTGTTGTGACTGTTTCTGATGTTTCTGTGTTCAAACTGTGATCAAAGAAATAAAAGTGATTTTAATTTCTGGGTGTGATTCTGAGATGATCTGTATTTTACAGCAGCTGTCAGGACACCAAAGAGACAACAGTGAAGTACAGACACCTGACAAATCTACTCAAGTACAGTAACAAAGTATTTGTACTTCGTTACTTCCCTCCTCTCAGTGGGCCAACACCCAGACAAAATGCGATGGCAGCTGCAGGCCTGGTGATGGCGCTTTTATTCTGAAAGGTTTGTACCGGAAGTGCCGCAGCTGCAGGCTGAGGAGCAGAAACAGGTTGTGATGAAGCAGTCAGGGTGTTGAGGAGTGTGTGAAGCTCCGTCACATAGAGACATCATCAGTGTGGTGAAGTCCTCAGAGGACATCGACAACTATGGAGCTTGTTCCTCTCGTGTGTCTCTGTCTGCTGAGCTGCTCTGGAGAAACGTCTGCTGCTGGAGACGGTAAGAAAACTGATCATCACTCACTGAGAGTTTTTACTTCTCACTTTATTTCATCTGAACAGCGGAACAATGTGGAAACATGCTGGATGTTCATCAGCTGCTTCCGGCTTTAGTGCGTACGAGACACCTGCTCAGCGCGCTGTGACGTCACATGCACCCTGATGATCAGCACTCATCGATAGTATTGATCGGATTGATTACAGAAGAATTACAGCTGGATGATGCTGAGGTTTAATCTCGAAATGCTCTGTAATGATGTCGTCATCAGTGTTGTGTATCTGCGTGCGTCCGTGCGTGCGTGCGTGTGCGTCGTCTCCATCCTGCTGCAGACACGCACAGTTTCACAGAAACGCTCGCGCAGACATGAAACCTTCAGGATGTTGTGATTGTTGGACTTTGACTCTTAAAGTTCAGTTCACTTTGAACTAAAGTAGTTCCCTCAATAAAACAGAGACGTGACTCAGATGTTCATCAGGAAGGACTTGATAGTTAATGACTCGTTAATGAGTCACAGATAGACTATATAGTAGATAATGAGTGACCACAGGACAGACTGGGAGACACGTTATCGATCAATCATCAGCTGATGATGAGTTCATGATGACGTTCATTACTGATTAGCTTCGGCTATAAATGCTGTAGTGTGCAGCAGGTTTAACACAAACTCGTCCCTCAACAATTAAACATTAAATACATTAATACATAAATAAATATCTGTGGGTTAGAGTCACTTTATTCATGAGTTATATATGAATCAGTGTGAAACATGATACTGAATAGTTACCAAGTCGGCTCATTAGTTAATCATTAGTTAATCATTAGTTAATCATTAGTTACTCTTTAGTGAGAGAGGAGAGAATAAACAGTTTAATCTGAGTGCTGTCCTTTATTTTTATTTTTTACTCTGTAGTGAAACATAATACAGAGTAGTTACCAGGGGCGTTGCTAGGCCTGCAGCTTTACAGGGGCATTGTTCTGTGATCATAAACTGTCTGTGATGAAAAATAGACTCATTCATGAAATTTCATCTGGAATTTTACAGGTGAACACAGCGCATGTTTAAAAAGTGTCTGGCTACGCCCCTGATCCTGACATGATTTTGAGTCAATTGATCACACGACCTGGAAGCTATTGAGCTAACATGCTAATATTTACATATAAAAATTAATAAAAAATAATAAAAATTAATAAAAAATTATGAACAGACGTAAAATGTAAAAACAAGAGGCGTATCTCATGCAGCCAGTGTAGTTACATGATCCCACACTGATTTTGAGTCAATTGATCACATGACCTGGAAGCTATTGAGCTAAAATGCTAATATTTACATGTAAAAATTTATAAAAATTAATTAAAAATATTTAGAGATGTAAAATGTAAAAACAAGAGGCGTATCTCATGCAGCCAGTGTAGTTACATGATCCCACACTGATTTTGAGTCAATTGATCACATGACCTGGAAGCTATTGAGCTAAAATGCTAATATTTACATGTAAAAATTAATAAAAAATAATAAAAATTAATAAAAAATATTTAGAGATGTAAAATGTAAAAACAAGAGGTGTATCTCATGCAGCCAGTGTAGTTACATGATCCTAGTTACCAGGTAGACTCATTGATTATTAATCATCATCTGAATAGTTAACTAATGATTAAGTAATTAGTAATTAATAAGTTGTTACTAGTTTGTGCCACTCAGCTTCTCAGGTAATCAGCAGCAGCTCATTAAGAAAGTGCTCAGTATGTTGATTCACAGATAATTATGAACGAGTCATCACCTGATGATTAATGAATATAGTATCTCAGCCTGTTCTCGAAAATTATCTGCTGTAATTCTTTGAATCCAAGTTAATCAGGAAATATTCATTAATGATTCATTAATTATCAGGTTGTTCCTGATTCATTCCTCACTCCCTCCTCAGTAACTACTCATATTGTTGTGTACCTCATTGTAAAGTGTTGCTGCTGTATTATTAACTTCAACCTGTGAACAACTGTAACAATATGTTTCAGTGGTTTTATGAAATGTGAACCAAAAACAAAGCAACGACCACAAATCACACAAAAAGTCATCAGCAGGTCGTGCTGGGATGTTTGTTTGTTTGTGTGTTTGTATGTTTGTTGTTTAACTTGTTGTATTTTCTTCCAGGGCCAGTTGTCGTCACCGTGGAGGAAGGAAGTGACGCCATGTTACCCTGCTCCATCAGCACCAAGGCGAACATTGAGAATCTGACGTTTCACTGGAAGAAAGATGGTCTGGAGGTTTTCTTTTATCAGAACCACAAACATTACAATAACGGTGGACAAACAGGTCAACACAGACAGTTTGAAGGACGGGTTTTTCACTTTGACGATGAACTAAAGCGCGGCAACGCCTCCATAAAAATCACCAGAACACAGCTGGATGACAGCGGAAACTACTCCTGTACTTTCCCCCCCAACAGAAGTCCATCCAGCGTTACTCTTTATGTGGGTGAGTGTTTTATCAAACAGTTTTGAAGACGGATGCGACTGTTAAAGTTCTTACATTTATTCATTTAAAGTGTTTGTGTCACATTTCTTTCTCATACCGTCTCCAGACTTCCTGTTAAAGTCAACAATAAATTATTAAGTCACATAATAATCACACTTTTTCCCAGTATCACATGTTTTCCATGTCGGTAATATCATGTAATCACTCTGACATAATTGTTGTGTTGTGTTTTCCCTTTTAGATCGTGACCCAAAGCGCTCTGTGTTAACCTCTTGAGGCTCATTTTGATCGTGTGTGTTTCTGTCCCTCAATATCTGAACATTTTAAAGTGTATAATAGTCCAACAAGACCACGAGCAGCTGATACATGTTCACTGCATCACTGTAAAACACTGTGAGGGTTCATCAGGTGTGTTGATCTGATTTAAGACTCTGAGAGAGTTGAATTAGGAAATGATCAAACTGAAAAACTAGAAACTTTCTTGTTTTATTTTCTATTAAACATTATTTGTAAAATCAAATGAATCAGTTATAATCTGGGCCATCAGGCTGAAATTCACAGGATCTCTCCCTCAACTTGTCTCAAATGTCTGAACCAAATTTTAGGCTGACAGACAGAAGAGGCTCTGAGATATTTTAGAAAGTGCAGTACAGATTATCTCCAGCAGATGTCCACAGAGCTCTCTAAAACTTCTCCAAAGTTACCAAATGATGATAATAAATCCCTTTAAGATGCTGAAAAATGTCCCTCAGTGTTAAAGTTGACGATAAAAAGATGTTGTGAGTGTTTAAATAAAGATTTACATATTTATTATCATTGAATCATGTCTCCTTAAACATATCAATAAAGTTTCTCTGTTATGTGGGTGTCCCGCTACCACAGGAAGTCCGACAACACTCACTTCCATATATGGTCACACAGGTAATTTAATTGGCTGCTGACTCAGAGTGTTTTCACGGTGCTGACTTACCATTGGATGAGAGCAGCTGTCAATAACGCACATGTGGTGCTGGGGTACAGATGCTTTCCTGTGATTGGCTGATGGAGTTAAAAGCCCGTTAGGTTCGTCCCTTTAGGTCGTAGAAAGATGCTGATTGGTTGGTTTTGTTCCGGGGCGTTTACTGATTTCAGAGATACTGAACATCATTGGTCAAATCTTTTGTCGATACTTTAAATTGATTAAAATGAAGTTGTTTGGAAAGTTTGACGAGCGGCGCTAAAAATAAACGAGCGACACAATCGACTTTTATTGTGGTGGTTTTAACTTCCGCTTCCGTTTAAACGCGCTGGATTTAATGGGTGGACTTTTGTCTTTAAAACGAGCCGCTGTTCGTCTATAAATGTCTGTTTTTACACCTATAAACACATTTTAACTGCGGCTACACAGGCTAGCTAGTAAGTAGCTAACTGTTTACTGCCGTAAAGTGAGACGCTGCTGTTGTGATGTCGTAAATCTTTATCTTAGGTTCCTAAATGTGTTGATAAAACGAACATGTCAGCTTTCAGATGAGGTGTAATATGTGTGTGTTGACTTCTGTCGTCAACATGAAAATATGTTTTATGTTTGTTTATTAATTTTACACGTAAATATCGGGTCGCGTGCATCCTCCGCACCTTATAACATTAAGAGACAGAACAGGTGAAAACATCCCAGGTGAGTCCTGATTCTGATGACGTCACTCTCCAGCTCTCATTGATAGAAAATGGCTGTCATCAGCTCCACAGGCCTCAGTATCATTCAACACACTTACATCTGTTGAGCTAAACCTGTGTGTGTCATTCTGCTGTGTTACACATCTGGAGACAACAACATCTGTTCAGTTTGTGTCAGTGTTAAAGATTTACACTAAAAACTGCCTTTATATTATATTTATAATAACAGTCAATACAAACTGTAAATATTGTGCTTTGATCATCTCAGTGACAAAAACACATTCAAAGTTATAAACACTCAATATTCCAGTTTATCAGGTAACACAGATAAAACTAACCAGTCTCATTAAACAGACCAGGAATTAATCTTCATGAAGGTTTTAATGATCAGATTGTGTTGAAACTGTTTAGAGATGTATTTTCTGTATTTTTTACTCACAATTTGAACTGTATATATAAGCAGTGTATGGGTGGAAAAAACATTCCAGTATTCTTAATGATATGATTCCTTGTCTATTCTTTGTTCGCAGGTGCAGCTCCAAAGCCGTCCGTCGCAACACTTGATGAAACAAAGGACTGGTCTCTGCTGCAGTGTGAAGCTCATGGTGTTGCACCTCTTACAGTTGAGTGGAAGGACAGTGATAATAACACTCTTCATGCTGATACACCTCATGTCTCAGAGAGAGGAGGTCGTTCATACATCACTGTCAACATTACTGTGACCAAGACCGGCAGCTATCGCTGTGTAGCTACGCAGGAGACAATCAGCCATAGGATTGCTGCTGTGACCTATGTCCGCTTGACAGGTCAGTGGTATTTTAGTCTTCAAACTTTTAATTATTATTATTTACAAAACATAATGAGTTCAGACTGAACACACAGGTAATCAGCTCAAAGTCTGCTGATGTTGAAAATGTTTCAAACTGAAGGAACTCTGAGACTTAAAATAGAAAAAGCAGATAAATGTGTTGTGGATGGAAATAAGAAGAAGAAGTGGAGTTCATGTTTGTGCTGCTGAAACATTCACTGTAAAAACTCTCCAGCTGTTAAATTAACTGGAATAAAATCAACTTTTGTGTTCAGTCTGAATTCACCTTTAAGGATCATTTACATCATTCATTATCTTCTTCATGTTGGATGTGACTACGTACAACTGTGATGATACATGACTACAATATGAGCACATACACTTGATTCATGTGTTCATTTAGTTCATTAATCAGAGAAACTGTGTTCACTGAGAGAGAAACTCTTAGTCCTGAAACACATCTGAGCTCTGTCTCCTCGAGTCACACTGGTGCTGCTTCTGGTTCTGATGCCACAGGATCTTCATCACTAAATCTTTGTCTCAGTGACATAAAGAATGATGTTGGTACCAGCTCAGGTCCACTGAGGAGCTCAGACTGAAAGTGGTCCTGAACTCTGAGCCTCCTTTTCTGTGAAGTTTGTGGCTCCTTTCCAGTTGAGAGGCAGTTTCCACAAAGCAGGCCTGTAGTGAAGCTGCACAGGCTGCCTCTTCTGCCTGCTGACTGTTTAAATCCTTCACACCGACTGTTTGTGAGTTCACACCTGGACAAGTTAAATGTACATACATGTGGTTATTGAACAAAGATTTCTGCATCACCAGACTCAAATGAATCACAGCACACAAACTGAGTCTCACACACAGCTGAGCTTGTTGTTCAGCACATAATAACTACGAGGTGTAACTGTTGAGTCACTGACTGAACCAACTGACAGAACCGGGTCAGTACAGAAACACAGAATATGAGCTGCTGAGTGAGTAGAAGAGGAAACAGAAGATAATGTGACATGACACTGATCTGAAATGATGAGTTATGATGAGTGATAATAACAACACGAGTCATTAAACATCAGCACACATTTTAACTCACTCTGACTAAATATTCATGAAACGTTAAAGACAATAAATCACTTTTAGTGCTGTTGAGTTATGTTTTATCAGATTATATAATACAGCTAGAATTATAAGTTATTGTAATAATAATGTGACACTTAATGGGCCGGTTATCTCTGTTGTTGTTGTTGCTCTGATATATTATTATAAAACACGTTCCTGCATCTAGAAAGACACAAACAGAACAGCAGCTGCTGAACCTTTACACAGTATCAGCAGCTCAGTTTAATGTCACTTGGTGCTTTATAACTTATTTGTTGTCAGTCAGTCTGCAGCTGTTGTAGTTGTTTGATTTGATGTTTGATGATGAATCTAAATGATAAAACATGAACAAACCTGCAGGTTTAAATAAAAATAAATGATGACGCTCTTCTTCCTTTTTGAGCTGCTGTTGAATACAACAGAAGAATTATAACAGATGTGATGATCAGTTTTCTGTTCTGGCAGCTTGAGACTGTTGATCAAATACACTCAGTGGACACTTTATTAGCTTCACCTGTACAATCTGTCAATGAGATCAGATTCAACACATCTTTATTTACACTGAGTAAATTAATGAGACAAAGAAATTCAGTTTAACGTCCAACCAGAGGTGTAAAAAGCAGCTGTGAGCAGATTGTGTTCATACAGTATGTACAGGTGTAATAAAGAGAATAAACTGTGAGGGATGAAGACACTAAGATATAAACAGTGTGAACACGTGCAGCAGCACAGAAGGCAAAATATACAATGCAGGTATCAGAGCAAAGTAACGTCAGTGAGACGTTATATAGAGAATAAACAGCTGGAGGTTTGATATGAACACAGTGTTCACACTATAGATCACATATATACAGTATGTACAGCAGTATAAATATGTTTATGTATATATTGTAATTTAACACAGCAGCTCTGCCACTAATTCTGTTTTTATGAACTTTATAATGTTCAGTTTGTGTCGACTTTGTCTGAAACGTGTAAATGAAAGTGTGTGTTTATTACTGAGGTCACAGTTAAAGGTGGTGTTGTACTGAACTACATCACACTGAGAGGTGTTTCTGTTTTTTTGTCCTCCCTGTTTACAAACATGACGGGTCAGAACATTAGAAACACCTCTGAATATAATACAGTCCAGTTCAACAGCGTCACTAACTACGAGCTCAGCGATGAAGATTTTATTTAACTAACACCTCGATGACAGCGTCGACAGAAACTGAATTAATTCATCATAAAAGTGAAGTTAACGTCAGAACAGTTGTGTTGGATTGTTTCAGATTAGAGCTGCGAGGTACGGCCTGAAAATTATATCAGGATATTTTTAGGCCACATCCTGATATACGATATGTAACTGGATATTTTAAATCTTCTCTAAAGCGCTTCATAAACATCAGGATCATCATTAATGTGGATATAATGACTCAGTGGGTAAAGAAAGTATCAGAACAAGTCGATCAGTCTGGTGAGTTCAGAACATGACGTCACTTTACTGTAATGAGCCTTTAAAACCAGGAGCAGACAACAGTTATGATATATCACCATGTGAGAATATCAAATATCTAAGACAACATATAGTCTCATATCATGATAACAGTATATATTGTACATGTTGCTCAGCCCTGCTTTAGATTGTACAGGTGTTCCTATTAAAGTGGCCACACCCGAGCCCTGTTAACAGAAGGGGACAAGCTTTTAATGACCCTGTGTTTCACATTTCATAACACATTTTCTTTATTACTTTAATGTAAATAGACGACAAAGTTCACATGACGTCCTTTAATGTTTTTTTAAGCACAACAAATGTGTAAAAGTTCAGGAGCTGCTGTAAAGTCTTCACTGTTGATGTGTTTCTGTCCTGATGTGAGTCAGAAAAAGTGTTTCAGTTGTAAATAGTTACAAACTCTTTGTAGAAGTGAAATGTGTCTGAAATATGATCCTCTGTTGAATAATGCTGGCAGCTGTAACTGAGCCTCATCATGCTTTTTATTACTTTTTTCTTTCATCTTAAACTCGCTCTAATCAACAAGCAGAGATGTGATGAACAAAAAACATCCCAATATTACATTTCTGATGCTGAAATTAAATCTAATGTCATCTTTTGTTTCTGTCATGTTCACAGGTGCAGCTTCAAAGCCGTATGTCTCAACAATTCAAACAGATGATGGGATGGTGCTGCAGTGTGAAGTTGTTGGTGCTTCTCCAAAACCTAAAGTCGAGTGGAGGGACAGTTCTGGAAACATCCTTCCTGTTAAAGATGTGAAGGTCACAGAAAGAGGAGACAGCTACGACATCGTCCTCAACGCTACTGTGCCAAAGACAGGCAACTTCCGCTGTGTCGTCAGTCAGCAGGAAATCAACCATCAGACTGAGGCTAAGATTGATGCAAACATCAGTGGTGAGATTCTTCCTTGTGACGTTTGAACACTTCAGTCATTTAATTCTTTATGTTTAAGTATTTACACGTTTTTACTGAGCACAAAGCAAATTGTGATGAAGACGTCTACAAAAGTCAAACATGTTTCAAACTGAGTGTAAAATTATCTTCAGAGTCTAAGAATTGATTAAACTTCACCCACAAACTCAGTAACAGATTTATTAATGTCTGCTGCAGCCTGATCCTGACACTCTGTCACATTTAACTTCCAAAAGAAAAAATGTTGTTAAACTGAAGAATTATTGTTTCACCAAAACACACTGTGAAGTTTTTATCAGTGTCACACTGCAGCTCTCAGACTGGGACACAACCAGGAGACACACAGTGAACTAAACAACACAGTGACTTATTTCCAACAAAGACACAAACAGCTGGAGGAGTGAGTGCAGTCAGTAGTGTAGCAGTGGATGAGTGAAGATGTGCTGTGTGGATGTTGAGCTGTAAAAACAAACCAAAGGAAACCAAAAGCCACGACACAAAGATGTGTGAGCAGATGTTCTGAAGGATTTCTATACATGGAGCACATCAGGCCCAGGTGTGTCCCATGCTGCTGATGAAGCTCCCAACAGGTGTGCAGCCCTGGAGACAGAAAGCACAGCAGCAGCAGAGTGAAGCCGTCAGAGAGGCCGTCACTGTCAGCTCTGTTTAGATTAGAGAGATTAGAGAGAGACTTTATTAATCCCAGTGACAAACTGCAGCGTTACAGCAGCCGAGTTACACATGAATCACACAACAAACAGCATGAAGACACTCAGACAGGAAGAGAAGAGTTTACTCACTGATGACTTTATTATTTTATTTCTCAACTACAAACTGAGCTCACACTGAAAACTAGGAGCAAACTTTAACTCTACATGTAATTATATTTTCTGAGTCTAGATCAAAGTAACTAGTAACTTTATCTGTCTGATTAATGTAGTGGAGTAAAAAGTACAATATTACCTCTGAAATATAGTGAAGTAGAAGTATAAAGTTACATAAATCAGAGTACAATTATAAGCTCAGTACTTGAGTACTTGTACCCGTCTGTCTCTGAATGTTTGTTAATCTGAGTTGTTGTCAGAGACTCAAACAAAAGCTTTTAAACACTTAATGTTTCATATTTTAAAACACATTTTTTCTCTGACTTTAGTGAAATAAAAAATACATCAGACAACAAATCTCATGTGATGTCAATTCAAGATAATTTTTAGTGAGTCGTGATCTTTTTTTTTATCAACTTAAAGCTTTTTAAAGTTAAAACAGTCGCGATCATCGACTGTATAAAATCTAGTCGAAGCCTTCAGGTCTGAAAGTGCCTTAAACCTGCATTCTTTCTACCGACCAGCAGGGGGCGACTCCACTGGGTTCAGACAGGTGTGATTGTATGGAAGCTGCTTCTCACCTGGTTTATTCCCTCAGTAAACAGTCTCCTGATGAGTTCATGGTCTCAGTCTGTAGCTTCAAGCCTTCTTCAACTCAACATGATGTTCATTTAGTCAGTTATGGTCCCGTTGACAGTAAAATAGATGAAGAAGCAGGGTGTGATTTAGGGCGAGAAAACCTTCATTTATGCTGAAACCCATGTGCCTCTTAATGCTGAGATCATTCTTAGTGTTTTAATGTTTCAATCATTTTAAAAAGACTTTGTCGTCCTGATTTTTACCTTCAATAATTAAATTGATCATTTAGAAAGTGTATTTTGTGTTAACTCAGGTTGTCTCTGCCTCATATTTGATTGTGTTTGAACATCTGAAACAATTAAATGTGACAAATATACAAACATGGAATAAATCAGGAAGGAGTCAGATACTTCTTCATGACACTGAACATAAAGGCTGTGGAGCTGCAGGTTTTACTGGACAATGTAAACTTGTAATTATTAGCGTTGTATTGCAGTGAAGGTCCAACATGACAAACAGCTTCCTGGTACTTTATTCATTAACTGCAGCAGAGTTGGTTAATTACAAGATGAATGAACTTAAAATCCAGCATTAAGTTTTGACTGAAAGTGAAAATGAGATGAAAACATCAGATGAACTGTAACACTGTGGTTTATACATCTGAGCAGGAGTCTTCCTCTTCTGTCTGAGCCTGAAACCAGGAGTGAAGAAATGTTCAGCACCTCCAACATTTACTGATGTTTGACTGTGATGGAGAATCAGAGTCTTCATGACACAGTTTGTCCACTAGAGGGCAGCACCAGGCTCATTTTACACTGTAAAAAGTCCCTCTCATTACAGATCGTCACATCTATTATTAATCACATCTAAAGGATCCTCATCAGATTTGTTTTTGTCTTTTACAAATATTTATAAATCTCAGAAGTCCAGTCTCGGTCATGCTCTCAGGTCACAGGTGGTTTAGATACAGCTGAACACATGTTTTACATTTTATAACACATTTTTATTCTTTAACTGCTGAAAAGATTATATAGATCTCTGATTTTGTCCCTGAAACATCCTTCAGCTCCTCATTCAGATGGTTTGAGTCTAAATACAGTACCATGTTGGATGAAGTCAAACTGCTGAAGATCTAAATGAGCTTCAGATGAACTGCTGAATGCACTTTTGGGCCGAGCAACAGCTGTGGATTCATCCTCCTCTGCAGTGTAGTCCCACTTTGTAGATCCAGTATGGACATGAAGAGTTATTACAATGACCAGTAAGTCATTTGAACATGTCGAGCTGTTCACTGTGATCGGATCAGAGCATGAATCTGCAAGAAAATGTAGCCTGTTGTAAAAATCTGAACTAAAATCTAAAAACATAACTCTAACATTTACTTTTGAAGCTTTAATGCTGTCAGACATGCTGAGAACAGAATCCTCTGTTGTGGTGGATCGAGTTCAGTGGCATACAGGGATGTTAATCATTAATCATTAATCAATTAATCACCATTAAGATTTTAACCGATTTTAAAAAATGTATTAACCAACGATCAGTTATGAAATCCATTAAAAAGCGTGTTGTTATGAACTACAAACACTTTCTCATCAAATATATCAAAATAAAATACAAAATGCTGGTGTGAGAAAATGTATTTAATTGAAATAGAAGTAATTTGTAATTTACAATATTTTAAAAAAACTGACATTATTAGACTTTACACATTTAGTCGCCTCAGTATTTGTTGGATTTTGTTGGACCAGCTGTTGAGCAGCGACAGACGGAGCTCGACATTTAAAATGAAGTCATTATGTTGTTATTTAGTTCATCAGTCAGGAAACTTGTTGTTCACTTTATCTGTTATTTTAACTCCTAATGAAGCCGACTCTGATTTTAAATCAAACATAAATCATATCAGTGCTTAAAACAGTTTTCTAATGAAGAAACGTCCAATATTTTTTCATATATCGTGAACGATTCACAGATAATTGATTGTTGAGGCAGCAGACTGTCACTTATAGACATTGTTTTAAATGTTATTATTAAGACATGATGTCAGAGCTGTAAGTCTGAAACCTTTAAGATCAGAAGCTTTTGTCTTTCAGTGGAGATGAAACTGCTTCATATAAAAACAAGCCTCCATGAGCTGTGGAGTCGTGCTACTGTCCATAAAGACTGAAGTAAAATTATATAAATCTCGTTTATTAAGTAAAAAAAGACCTTTAACTCTCTTTATCTCAGACCTTTCTGTATTGAGGGACTAATGATGCGTTCAATTGCACTCTGAACTCGGAAAAAGCGACGTCTGATTCGGAAAAGTGTAATGAAACAGTCGTCCAAGTCAGAAACTCGGGCAAGATCTGCGTAGTGTCGGCGCACATAGTGAACAATTACCTTTACCTCTTCATCATTCTTTACTTCATACAGTTTGTTTGTGATACGTGAAGTCAAAACAATTTGCAGTTCACTTTCACTCAGTTGATCTGGTCACAGTCGAAGTCTTTGACAGTCTGTTCAGAGACGACTCCTCCTGTCTTCTTTCAAACTGCCCTCAGCTGTTGAATCAGCTGCTGTAGCTGCTGTGAAGTTCACAGACTTTCTCTTCAAACACCTGATTGCAGCGAGCGTCCATGTTTTCAGGAGCAGACACACTGGAGCGCTTTTAGATTAGAAATCGGGATTACCGACCCGGAAATTCTGATTTCAGACTCGCAGTGAAACGCAGCTTAACTGGAAGCTGCGTTCATCATCACGTTTAGAGTTCTGGTCAGTTAAACAAACATTTAGCTCATTTACAAATAACAGGTCATTCAGCTCTCATGATATTTAGACCAGATGTGTCTCACAGCAGGTGTTTGTCGCAATATTCATGATAAAAAATTAAATATTGCTATCGTCTTAATAATACACATATGATTTTGTGTGAATAATCCAGCGATGATCAGTCGGCCTTGTGCATCTTTTGTTTAAATTCATCTGGCTGCCTTTTCACTTGTAACTGAGTGTAACTGTTTTTATTCTACATTATAGTTACAGACTGTCTCCTCCCTACACTCGTATGTTTAGGGTAATTTGTTTGTCAAAAAAGAGACAAAAATACAGAAAATAAAGTTAAAGATTGATTTATTTGCATTTTTGTTCTCAAATTTCTGCAGATTTGGAGATAATATTGTTCTTGTGAATTTGTTTGGTCGAGATAATCATGTAGTGAAGATCTGATAGTGACAGCCCGACTCCTAAAACACTATCACCTCCACAAAATGAAACTTTTCTCATTCAAGCAGCTTTTAAACTCTTCTGTGATCCATAATTGTAATATTAGGATGAATGTGTTTAGTTTTGGGCAGAATTTAATGTATGAAGTTAAAGTTTCAGTTAATTCATCACCGTCCAGCAAAGAAGTCAAACAAAGTGCCTCATGTTGTGCTCAGAGTTGTTCTCTGCAGTCTTCAGACCAAACCTGAGTCTCCTCCGAGGTTTTTCAGCTTTCATCCGATTTTGTAGACGATGTTTCACGCGGTGATCCGACCTCGTTAAACGCTGGTCGACTGCTTCAGATGTGACTTTATACTGACGTCACGGATGATTCCACACTCTGATTAGCTGGAGGACGTGGATTAATGTTTAGTAACTGGACAATATAACCAGACCCTTGTGATGTACAAGTTTTATTGCTGTTTAAAATTAATGTGCCTGTACAAGTAACCATAGCAACAATATTGACAGACACATTTTTTTTAGGAAATGAAATCAAATTGCTTCTTTTGTCCAACCAACAGTGCAAAAAAAAAAAAAGACTCATTATTCTTTTACTAAAAAGGCAGACAATACTCATGTTAAAGAAGCAGGAACCAGAAAAGCATTTAGGTTTTTGCTATTTAGCCAATACAGATAACTGATAATAACCTGCCTCTCTTGGCCAATACCAGTAAGATAACAGATAAGTTCCTTCTCTGTAGTAGATGTGAACCTGACATTATATTTTTTTGTTTTTCCCTCCTCTCTTCTTCTTCTTCTTCTTCTTGTTTGTGTTTATTGGCAGATCACAAACAGACAGAGTGTGTAGATGTGCAGCATCCTCCTTTAATTCAGCTCTCACTTTGTGAACTCAGCACACAGGACTATAAAGCTCAGACTTGTTTAATGCTGTACCACTTCTTCATTGTGTAAAGGTCATTCAGCTGCGGGGGTTGAGTCTTTTTAACATTTCACAAACAATAACTGTCATCCATTCACCACCATCAGGGTGGTGAATGGCTGCCTCTGGTGGTAGGTGAAGAGAGGCGTCTTCAGAGTTGCCTTCAAAAAAATTTGCAGGGCAAAATCACAAAAGCCATTCGATCAAAAAAACAAACAAACACATATACACAAGCCATTTAAGTCTACAACTGTTACCATTTATATTTTTTTTGTGAAATGCTTTTCAGATGAAGGGTCAAGCACAGTTGGAGTTGTAATTGGAATCGTTGGAGTAGTTGTTGGAGCTATTATTGGAGTTGCTGGAATAGTTTTTGGTGTAAAATCTCGGAGGTCTGGAGGCTCAAACGCTGCTACAAATGGCACTAATAATGGTAAGTTTAAAAAAAGGAATTAACATGTCCATAATGTCCAGAAAACAACAACAAACAATGACCTTCTTGTGTCCAGATTCTTGTTGTTTACCTCTAATACGAGATCCAGGACCTCATTTATCTATGAGTCCTCAAACACAGTTGTAAATACATTACATTCACGAAGCTCTGAACATCATTTACTTTAATATTTTTCCCTTCGAATGTGTGTGATATTAGAAAGCAGAGGACCTGAATTTTACCTTTAAAACCAATTTTTGTCATCATAACATCCGTATTCCTGCAAAACTGATGGTTGACCTCAGTAATCTTTTATTTCACTCATGATTGTTGTCTTGTTGATTTTGGGGATTGTTTGTAATATTTAATGTGCAGTGTTTCTGTCACAGAGCTGTGTGTGGAGCAGAGAGGAGAGGAGGATGTTATAATCTTGACCTCTGTTTAATTAAAACAATGGATTTTAGTCATCTGGTTTGTGACCAAATTTCTAAATAGCAGAACACGATTCTGTCATTTTTATACAGATTAGCTGTCCAGTCATCACCAGAGAACCATTGTGTAGGTGAGTTTGGTGGACAGCTCTAAATACTGCAGATTTTGATGTATGTTCATTTGTTTTCTCTCCTGCAGCCTCAACAGAAGACAAACATGACCACACTGCAGGAACCGAGTCTCAGCTTCTGGCCTAGACTTCGTAAAAGAGCCACTTCAAAGATGAGACCTCGTTACAGGTTCACGGTCAGCACTGGGCTTTGGTTTGGTCGGTAGATGTGATCAGAGAAGGACAAAAAATCATGTTTCAGTGTTGTCAGACGGGCGTGTAGAGGAGTCTGCTGTTGTGTCACAGACCAGAGTTTTCCTCCTCTGATCACCACGACCACAATCTGTCCCCGATCCAAACCAAGTGCTTTATTCTTCCATTGCAATCATTATTCTTCTAATAATATACAATATAGTCAGTTAGTGACAGGATGAAGTCCTCAAAGACAAACAAGATGTAACTTCTGTGAAACTTCTTTATGTCAGAGTTGTGACAGGAGTGCTGTCAGTACATCGCTCCCCTTCTTCTTATTACTTTCCTGCAGGTCTGTGACTCAGGAGGTAGAGCAGGTCGTCCACTGATCACAGGGTCGGTGGTTCGATCCCAGTCTTCTCATGACCACCTGTCAAAGTGCCCTTGAGCAACACATTGAGCATTTTAAACTCCTGATGGTCCGGTCACCCTCCATGACAGCTCCCTGTCACCAGTGTGTGACTGTGAATGATGCAGATGTTAAAATAACTGCATGAATACTTCACATTTACCTTTTCTGCTTCCAGCTCTCAGCACCTTTATATCAGAGACAATATGAAACACTCCAGTGAAACAGAGCACAGTGTGTCTGACATTAACATGCATTAAGCATTTCTGTACATCTAACTTTAACTATACATTTACCAAACTGCAGCTGTCACGTACAATCATTTAAAAAAATGTTGGCATTAAATGTTTAAAACAGTCATTCCTGAATATAATTCAGGGTTTTGTTGTTTTTATCAGGATCGTCTTATTGCTGATGTGAGAGGAGTCACTGAGCTTGTTTTTTATTTTCTAAATGTTTCTTTATCTTGTCAGAGACGGTGATTATTAATACACTTTGCTGTAAATCTGACCAACTGGGCCGTTATAATATACGTGCTTGGCTTCTGGACACTTGGATCACAGCAGACGAGCTGTAAGAAGCCATTTTATGTTTCTGTGGTGTTTTTTCTGTTTCTCCATCTACGTCTCCATCTTCTTCAGTTGTTCAGCAGAACGCTGCGACTCTGTTTTACTGTGAAGCTCCAGAAATGTTCTGTGGACTACGAGACTTCACCTGACTTTACATCATCATCTGATAGAAGTGAGGTTTAGGAAGTAATTTAGAAGATTATAGTTATTTATTTTTAAGGAGTTTGGACCGTAAAGCCTCGATAGTCAACCAATCAATCAGACCTAACTTGTCCTTATAGTGAGTTTTTGTTGAGTGATTTCTGTCTGAGGCCTGAATAATGAGATCAAATCATTTCAGACCTCTTCAGGATCTCAGGTTGTTAAAAATGTCAATTTTGATTCTCAGCCGAAGGGAACAGGATCGCACAAACGTAGTCACTTGGATTTTAAATTAAAAAGTTATAATACCCACGAGAAGGTCATCTATTAATCCTCAGCTCCTCCTGTCCACATGTCAACCCTGAACAGTTTCTGTATGAGTGTGTGAATGGATGAATGAAGAACCAAAGTGCTGAATAAATAATGTCCTTTTACCAAATATTATCATCCTGCTTGTAACGTCCTGACTGAGCTCCACATGGGCGTTAAAACAACATAAAGTAAGCCTGCTGTTAACGCTGTCAATGAATGTGAACTCTGTTGCTGAAATAAAATATAATGTGACTTAATTATTTTATTTTATTTTGATATTTGCGTCGGCATGTTGCTTCTTTTCAGTTCTGCAGGTTCAAAGAGTGTCAGGTATATAAACTGAACTGTGTCCTGCCGTTGACTGAATGTATATTATTGTTGTTTACTGATGATGATGATGATGATGATGCACATGTCGAGTCTCCGGCAGCTTCATTATTTCTGTACAAATGTTTGAATAAAACAGGAGAAATGTCAGACTGTGTGACTGTTCTGGAGGTTTTCAGCTGTAAAAAGAAACAAAGTACAAGCAAACACACTTCAGTCCGTCAGCATGTTTCTCTGCTCTTCAGCTGTGTGATGAATCTAAAACTTTGATTTTCATGATATTAAAGTTGTTTCATAACATGTAGTGCAGGAAGCAGGACGAGACAAGAGTTAAAGAAGAAAAGTATATTTATTAAAATAATTATATCTGTAACACGTCCATTTCATAGGTCCGGAGATTTCATGTGAGTCGTAGTATTCATCACAGTGAATACAGCCAATGTAGCCAAATTATTTTCAAACTGTTATTAATATGCACTGTAATAAATATAACTCAGAGAGGGAGACACGTGCTGATGTAGAAGGAATAGAGATAAAAAATACCAAAAAAACCAAAAACATTCAGGTTAACTCATAATTTTAATATTCACAATATTAATGAGGTAATAACACAAACTGTTTCCATCAGTGAGTAACAAGCTGCTCTCAGAGGAGAATAAGGTCCCAGAACTGTTTGAAGCTAGAAAGGCGGCAGGGTCCGCCACATGTAAACAAAGTAAAACAGTATAAACTATGTTGTCCTTTAAGGTCAGTTTGTTTATTCAGTTTATTCAGTCATGAAAATAAAGAGAGTTTGATTATTTAGCAGAAATAAAATCAGCCAATTAAAATCTTCCTCTTCTGATTCAGAGGCTCCTTTAACTAATCAGAAGGTCTGTAACGTTACTTCTGATGTTGGACTGAACACAAACTGACAGCTGGGGACGGTGAGCAGATATTATGTCGGTTTGCGATCCGCCCATAACTAAAGAAAAGAGTGAGGAAGAGGAAGAGGAAGAAACTCACTTGGAGGCAGCATATTAAGAATGTAAGAGATAAATGTAAAAATGTTAATAACCTCCTGAGGTGTCTGGGAGGTCGGGATTGGGGTGCAACCAGGAAATCTCTGCTAAACATATACCAAGCCATGATGAGGGCCAGGTTAGACTTTGGTAGCGTTGCTTATGTGTCAGCAGTAGAGAGTCACCTTAAGAAGTTGGATGTGGAACAGGCTAAGGAACTGAGGATATGTAGTGGGGCCTTTAAGACATCTCCAGTAGCAGCTCTGCAAGTTGAGATGGGGGAAGAACCTCTAAGAATAAGGAGGGTGAAGCTCATGTTGGCATACATGGTGTATCTGCAGGGCCACAAAAGATCTCACCCAGCAAAGGCCATACTAGAGGAGTGCTCAGAGCATAGCAAGACAAACTTCTGGAGTCTGAGCTGGGTTGGAAATGTAAAAGCCGAAAGTATTAGTTTATGTGATGTGCAGTATATGTTGAGTGTTCCTCTACCAGAAATTCCTCCTTGGGTGTTTCAGGAGCCATCGGTGGATTTTAATATTCAGCACAGACTCAAGAAGAAGTCAGGACAGAGTGATACTGGCGTAATAGTGCAAAATTATATTGAAAAGAACTATGCAAATAAGCTATTAATATATACAGATGGATCAAAAGATCCAGAATCCCAGAGTGTAAACTGGCAGTGAAGGAGAGAGCAGACCATGCCTCAGTGTATACGGTCGAACTCTTGGCTATTAAACTTGCTCTAAGGTGGTTAAAGAGAGACAGTAGTGTTTATGCACTGATTGCATCAGACAGTTGGGCAGCCCTAAATAGTATTAAAACAATGAAATCATGCAGACAGGACCTAACTATGGAGATACATCAGCTGTTGTATGAAATTCAAAGCAGTGGGGGGACAGTCTGCTTTCTGTGGGTTCCGGTTCATGCAGGGGTTGAGGGCAATGAGGATGTGGACATTCTTGCAAAGCAGGCAGTCGGGTCACAAACAATAAACAACAATATCCCGCTAGGGAGAGCTGAAGGAAAGTCAATCATAAAAACACAAATGCAAAAGATATGGCAAGAGTAGGCTACTGGGATATAAACGAAACAGGAACACACTTTTATAGCATACAAAAGCAAGTGGGGGGAGGCTAGGACACACGGGGGTCAACAGTACATTACACATAATTGGGAAACATCCTACTGGCAAATGTAGAACTTGTGACCAGCCTGAATCAGTACAGCATGTTCTGATGGAGTGTAAGGCATATGAGAGAGAGAGGAGAGAACTGGAAACAGCCCTGCAAAGGGAAGAGTAAGATTCACAATAGAAAACCTGCTGCAACGGTCAGAAAATGTCAGTAAATATGTAAGAAAATACCTGAAGGAAACAGGGCTAATGGACAGGATTAAAAAATATTAATGATATTAGTGTTGGTATTAGTATTAGTTATTTATTTGGTTGTTTTGTTTTATTTGTTTTTGTTTTTGTTTTTTCCTGCTAATTGAACGTCCCACACTCCAGTCCGGTAGGTGGCGGCAGTGCACCATTAAGCTGGATGCCAGCCGCCATTCAAATCCAACAGAAGAGGAAGAAGAAGAGGAAGTGCTGGTTCAAAGTACAGCGCGCCGGTTTAAGGACTCATGTTGTAAGTTTGTAACCGACCAGAACAATCTGACATGAAAACAGGACGGATTACATTTGTTACCACACTGCAGGGACGAGTACAGCTCGACTGGGAACAAAGTGTGAATGTAGCACCTGATGGAGAGGGTCATCTGAAGGCAGCGTGGAGGTGAGTAACTTCCTGCTCTCACTCGTTACAACTGTTTCTGTTACTTTTTGTAACAGACAACCAAGGAAGTTACATTAAAACCGTCAACAACTGGTGGCAACCTGGAGAATAAGCGCCGTTGTATTTATACTTAAATAATAACTCATCCAAAATCAGTAGACCTAACGCCTCGTTTCCATCAAGTGATCTGATTATGTTCAGTTCGTTACACATTAAAACGGATACTTCTGCGTTTCCACCATCAGAAGCTGTGAAACGTACTAAAATAAACACACATGCCGTCCGTTTACCCTAAAAAGTACATTTACTCAATTACAGTGTGAGATTTCAGTTTTTCCTTTTCAATAGATTGGCAAAGATTTCTAAAATGATGTTTCCACCCTGTCATTGTGGTGTATTTAGTGTAGATTGATGAGCCAAAAAATAACGATTTTAGCATAAAACTGCAACATTAAAAAGTTAATATTTTCTGAATGCACTGTATACATAGGCCTACATACACTCACTCACATTCATACAAATATACATACATAATTTATAATATGATATATATTAAATATATACATTGACCAAGTTTCTAATTCTTATTATAAAAGTTAATTAAGCTATTATTCATATTTTATGCACACAAACACATGCATACATCTCTGAAAACACCTAGCGATGTTTAAAACCCTCCCTCATCCCTGTATCATGTCTTTGTACTTTTTTTTAACACGATCATTGTTGGACGTTGCTTCAGCTTCGTGCTCGAACCAGTCCACAGTTTCACACCATCGATTGAAATGCACTTACTTCTTATAGTCGTCTGAACAGCTCGCATCTTGAAATTCAACTTTTCCCTCACATTATAACCCCCCTCTCTATAAGGTCCAAGGTTTCTGAATATTACCTGCTAGTAGTTTGTTTCATGCTTTATAAATTATTTGTGCAGTTTGATGTTCAACCAGGTCGATGAACTTTATCACACGTTAATTTAAAAACACTAAGTTGCTGTGATGATAATATCTGACTTCATGAACCGTTCTTATAGCTCCTTTTGTGTAAGTGTTAATAGTGGTTGCAGTGATCTTTTGTAGGTGTTCCCCCTCAGACCTCCACACAGTCATTTAAATATGGTCAGACCAGTGAACAGTAGAGTGTGCAGTGGTTTGGGATCCAGTACGAGCTTTGTCTCACACAGGACTGAGATGCTTCCTGATGCTTTATCAATCAATTATCACACCCAGAAATATATTTACATACATTCTTTTAATATCTACACTATCTATCTTCACCTGTAGTTGATTATTTGATTTACAATTTCCAAACATGATCTTTTTTATTTCTTTTTAAAATTTATTTTTTAATTAATTGATTTCTGTCAAAACCACCTTTTTACCATCCCCACATTTAACACACATTTTGATAATTCTTATGTTTTACACAGTATGTCTTTAATGTATGAAGAGAAGTGGCCCCAACACTGACCCCTGGTGGACTCCACAAGCAATGTCAAAACATGACCACATGTCCTCACCATCTTCACAAACTGTTGCCTATGGCAAGCCCTTTTAACATTTAATAGCTAGACTGGATATGTATTGCAGATATCTGCAATTCAATTCTTCCTAGTCAAAAAGAACATTTCAGATATCCACAATGACATTCTTCCTATCTACAATTGTCATTTCAGATATCCACAACGTCATTCTTCCTAGGACAAATGACGTCACTTTTGCCATTCATGTGTATTGGGCTTTCAATTTCAGATATCAACAATTACATTCTGGATATCTAGAATGAACATTCTGGATATCTGCAATTGAATTCTTACTAGGAAAAACTCCCATTTCAGATATCTTCAATCCAATTGTTACTAGTCATAATTTTCATTTCAGATATCCAAAATAAAAAACTATTCCAGATATCCAGAATGTAATTTTGAATATCCAAAAATACATTGTGACTAGTAAAAATGTCATTATTGATATCCACAATTCGTATTATGACTAGTAAAAATGTAATCTCAGATATCTACAATTAGAATTATGACTAGGCACAATACAATTGCAGATATCCATAAAAGTATTGTTGATATCTGTTGATGGGCAGACAGGACGCCATTTTAGCATAAAAAGGGCCCATTGACTATCCAAAATTATATTTTAGATATCCATAATAGCATTTCTCCTAGTCAAAATGTAATTTTGACTAGTCAGAATGGCAATTAGAGATATCAGCAATCACATTCTGACTAGTAGAAATTGTATTTCAAGATATCTAAAGCTTTATTTCTCCTAGTCAAAATTCAATTCAAGATATCTTTAAATCCTTAAAAATTATAAGTGGCCGTTTTAACATTTAATAGCTAGACTGGATATGTATTGCAGATATCTGCAATTCAATTCTTCCTAGTCAAAAAGAACATTTCAGATGTCCACAACGTCATTCTTCCTAGGACAAATGACGTCACTTTTGCCATTCATGTGTATTGGGCTTTCGATTTCAGATATCCACAATTACATTCTGGATATCTAGAATGAGCATTCTGGATATCTGCAATTGAATTCTTACTAGGAAAAACTCCCATTTCAGATATCTTCAATCCAATTGTTACTAGTCATAATTTTCATTTCAGATATCCAAAATAAAAAACTATTCCAGATATCCAGAATGTAATTTTGAATATCCAAAAATACATTGTGACTAGTAAAAATGCAATTGTGGACATCTGTATATATATTGTGGATATCCATAATTATAATTCTTCCTATCCAGAATGCAGTTTTAGATATCTGAAATTGTAATGACGTAGAATGAACGTAACTGTGACTGTTGACGCAGTGCTTTGACGTATGCTTTGACGTGTAAAAAAACAGTCGGTTACTGTCACAAGACATTTTAGCGGGATTCTCTAGCTAGCGGGATGCAGAATGGACCGGGAAACGGACAGATTGTCGACTTTTGATCGACTTTTTAACGCAGCTTCTCGTGCAAGACAGGAACTTGCATCCCGAGATCCGGAGGATTTACTTTCTACCACAAGGCGACTTTTCCGATGTCGTCCAGTGACACAAGGTCAGTTTGCATGATTGCTTTAGCATGCTAGCAATATGGACTGTGTAAGTTATAGGCAGAGACTTTATGTACCTTTGTACAGTGACGGACCGCCAGGGCCTGCTAAGCCTCCAAATGAGGGAATAATAATGTAATCATAAATTATATTTTAGTTTACTCTTAATAATGTATCTGCGTCTGCCCGTTTTCTGATTGCTTCCTTCTCTCCTTCAATTACGTGATTCAAGAGTGTGGAAACAGAAACGACTTTGCTAGCAACGATTCGATTTTCTATCGAAAATCCTTACATTCAAGACTGAAAACAAATAACTAATGAAAGATGGATATATAAAAAAACAAGGAACGAAATTAGAAACCAGTAACAGCAATAGCTAACTGTTGTCTTTTACACAGATATAAACAGAATGTAGTTTTTCGGTTGCACATACACAAAGGCATGAATGCACAGGCAGTGTGCGCTGTCGAGTTAGCATGCACACAGCTCACCCAGGCCAGAAAGATATCTAAAATATAATTTTGGATAGTCAATGGGCTCTTTTTATGCTAAAATGGCGTCCTGTCTGCCCATCAACAGATATCAACAATACTTTTATGGATATCTGCAATTGTATTGTGCCTAGTCATAATTCTAATTGTAGATATCTGAGATTACATTTTTACTAGTCATAATATGAATTGTGGATATCAATAATGACATTTTTACTAGTCACAATGTATTTTTGGATATTCAAAATTACATTCTGGATATCTGGAATAGTTTTTTATTTTGGATATCTGAAATGAAAATTATGACTAGTAACAATTGGATTGAAGATATCTGAAATGGGAGTTTTTCCTAGTAAGAATTCAATTGCAGATATCCAGAATGTTCATTCTAGATATCCAGAATGTAATTGTTGATATCTGAAATTGAAAGCCCAACACACATGAATGGCAAAAGTGACGTCATTTGTCCTAGGAAGAATGACGTTGTGGATATCTCAAATGACAATTGTGGATAGGAAGAATGTCATTGTGGATATCTGAAATGTTCTTTTTGACTAGGAAGAATTGAATTGCAGATATCTGCAATACATATCCAGTCTAGCTATTACATGTTAAAACGGCCACTTATACTTTTTAAGGATTTTTAGATATCTTAAATTTAGTTTTGACTAGTACAATCAAAGTTGTAGATATCTTGAAATACAATTTCTACTAGTAAGAATGTTATTGTGGATATCTTTAATTACCATTCTGACTAGTGAGAATAAAATTTTGACTAGGAGAAATGCTATTATGGATATCTAAAATTTAATTACAGATAGGAGTGTGGTTTGATTAAATGTTAAAAGGGCTTGCCATAGCTCCTCAGCCTCCTCCCCTTCAGCGTCACCGTCATCTGCTCCCAGTACCATCCGTCCTGAGGTTGTGTCTGTTGTTATCGCTGTTAACTTGTAACGTTTGCAGGAAGCCTTTTGGATTATTCTCACCTGGTACAGGTGTTGAGGAGCTGCTGTCACCCAGCAACACTTTATTCACGACAGTTAACCTCAAATAACTCAGTTAGTTAGTTTCTGTAGTCCGCGGGGCGCTAATTAGCACCGCTAGCTAAACACAGCCTGCTGCTCTGAGCTAGCTGCCGGACCGGGACAACATGTCGGGATTTAAACCTCTACCGGCTCTGGAGAGGCTGCTGGTCGGTGTCTGGCTGCTGTTGTCGGCTGGGGAAATACTCGGACACCAACACGGTAAGAAACAGTGGATTTACACCAAGTTACAGCTCAGTTTCTCTCCGAGGTCTAACTGCAGCCACCGCAGTGACAGCTAGCCTGACCGCAGAATAGGCTACAACCCCTGCTGCTATTCTGCGGTCTCACACATAATTATCTCAGAGGCTCCCCTGGGCGGAACTGAGCTACATGCTGAAGCATCCTTGAGCAAGATGCTGAACCCCTACACTGCTCCTGATGTGCAGTTGGCACCTTGCAAGATGCAAGGCAGCCTCTGCCATCCGAGGGCCCCGTCTTCATCCAGGAGTGTGCCCTGGCCTTCGCCCTGTGAGAGCTGGATTTGGCCCCGGTAGCCCCGCAACCTCCCGAAAGGGGGGATAAAAGCGGCAACACCCCGCGACCCCAATAGGGAAAAGCGGAAAGAAAATGAGATGAGATGAGAGATCTCAGAGTTGACTGTGTATCGGAGTGTAAGGGGAAACGTTAAGGATACGAGGCAGCTAACTCAGCTAACTCAGCTAGAACTAGAAAATAAGGTCCCAGAACACTGTGTGAAGCAACAAAGGTGGCAGGGTCCGCCACATATAAACAAAGTAAAACAGTGTAAGTTGTGTTGTATTTAAGGTCAGTTTGTTTATTCAGTCATGAGAACAAAGAGAGTTTGTTTAGGTTAAATAAGGTTGTTCAGTCAATGAAGATCTTCCTCTTCTCATTAACATTTCTGTAGTTCACCTTTTAATATGACCGGTCTGAAGTTTGTTCGTCAGTGTTTCAGAGGGCGAAGTCATCATTTTAGACGCCGTAAAATAGATATCACATTGTTGCCAGGTCCGTCTTACAAAACCAGCCCAATAACCAGCCCACCAGAACTCCAAATATGCCCTTACCAAACCATATACATTGCTTTTAAAGTCCAACTGTATTGTGATTATTGATAAATGTAGCCAAAGCTCTGTGTTATATTTGATTATTGTAAAATGTAATATTTTCTGATTTAGTTTAGTATATTTCTCGTGTATGGCTGTAATTTATGGTATAGCCTCTTAATTTTGCTCTCAAGTTGCACCAGATTGATCTTTTTAACTTAAAAATGTGCAGAGCGTG
The DNA here is from genome assembly GCF_965226575.1 of Pagrus pagrus. Taxonomy (NCBI): domain Eukaryota; kingdom Metazoa; phylum Chordata; class Actinopteri; order Spariformes; family Sparidae; genus Pagrus; species Pagrus pagrus. The sequence goes on along the minus strand of NC_140187.1, from coordinate 2,456,759 downwards.
CTTCCATAGTTCACTAAAGGGTCCGAGGTCCACCCACCATAGTCTCACAGCATCATGTGTGAAACACTGGTATGGCATCCTCAGTTTTCTATATAACTGACACAGCTAACTTCCCTTTTTATTAAGAAAGTCCTTTTAATAATCAGACCTCAACAGTCTACAGTCTAACAGTTGCATATTTCAATAGCAGTCTCTGTGACCTCCTCAGTACATACACATAACAAAAACAACATTAATCCGTCTGCAGAGCATTACAGGTGTTCTGTACAAAAATATTATTTTCACATCGCAGCTCTGAGACAGGGCATCCATTGAATGTGACAAAGATCACAGACATGACTCTGCTGCACACCTCTCAATTCATGGCTGACTAGCTGGGCTCACTGTACTCTTTATGGCTGCAGAGGTTAGCTTCAGGTAGAAATGGCTAACGTAGTTAGTAATGGTTGTGAGGCAGAAGTCACACACAGTGTGTGTCGTCCGGTTAGGGTCAGGGTCAGAAACCGACATGTGCCTAGATGTCCACTTTCAAAATACTGGGTGTTATTTTATTTTTTTTCAACTCCCTTTTTTGCTGGCCTCTGCCTCCCTCTGACATCATCGTGTCAGAAACGTGTCACCAAATCAACAATTAACATACACTGATCAGGCAAAACATTATGACCACCTGACTAATATTGTGAAGGTTCCCCTTGTGCAGCCAAAACAGCTCTGACCTGTAAAGACATGGACTTAAGACCTGTGAGGGAGTCCTGTGGTGTCTGGCACCAGGGCGTTTTATAGTGGATCCTCTGGGATCAGGGAGGGAGGAAAGGCAGCAGAAGCAGCTCCAAACACATCAGAAAACATCTCTTCAAAGGTTTCTAAACACAGTTTTCATATCCAGGTCATCCAGGTCTGATGATGTCATCACTGACATAATATATAAATAGAATAGGGTTGATTGTTATATTATAACTAACTTAGTATATGTATGTATGTATGTATGTGTGTGTATATATGTATGTGTATATATATATATATATTTATATTTACACGGATAGGTATGTAGTATATATTTATTTTTGTGATTATGTATTTATATGGATATTCATGAAGGGTATATATGGTATATATTTATATAGGTGTATTATGTAGTTAGGTTATCTGTGTAGTTACAAACTGAAGAGTAGTTAAAAAGGGGTGGGAAATAAAAAAAAAAAGTATTGTACTTCTTCCCACTCCTTTTTCGAACAACGTGCGGTGTTTTGTTATGTCTTAGCTCTTTATTTTATTTTACTTTTTTAATTTCTTTTTTCTTTCTTTCTTTTGTATGTACAAATAGTTACATACATTTATTTCTATATATACATGTTCGAAATAAAACTCATTCATTCATTCATTCATTCATAACGCTGAGGTTGGATTTGTCACACAGACTGATTTATCAATGCTCTCTGCTGAGGGAGAATATTTCAGGAGGTGTGATGTGGAGGAAAACTTATAGCCATAAATAATTTGGTTACTAACTACCATGCTTGTAAACTGGTGTTTCAGAGCAAATGTTTTCACCTGACGGCTCTCTGTTGAACATAATGATTAAATTTACTTAATTTTTCTGGTCCAGGTGTCAAAGTGGTCGTGGAAGAAGACAGTGATGCCGTTTTACCCTGTTCCCCCAGCACCAAGGAGGACATCATAGGAAAGATCTTTGACTGGAAGAAAGACGGTCAGAAGGAGGTGTTCTTCTATGATTCAGGCATTCATTACAATAACGGCCGTCCAGGTCAAGATGAGCAGTTCAAAGGTCGAGTCTCACATTTTCAAGATCAGCTGAAGAACGGCGACGCCTCCATAAAGATCCATAATGCGAAGATGGCCGACAGCGGGAACTACAGCTGCATTTTTCCACGTCTTCAGCCGAGAGAAACGTTCAACATTGAGCTTGTTGTTGGTGAGTGCTTTCATTAAACAGTTAATATGCTGTATGACAGGATCTCCAGCTGTTGTTGTAGGTTTGACCGTCTATTCTTCCTTTTCGTCCTTTTAGTCTTCTGTTATAATCAGTAACACCTGTTGACACCTGATAATCTAATATAGTTATCATGCTGTCATTAATTATTGAATTTTAAAATAAAATAAAAGATTAATATGAACACTTTTGATTCTTCGGAAGTTACAGGATCTTTTTTACTGATATTATCAACCGATACTGATAACAGATGATTACCTGCTTCTCACGGCTGATGCCGATAAGATAACAGATCATTTCACACTTTTTGTTGAAACTTGTAGACTTTCTCCCTCCTCTCTGAACCTCAGTCGAACATGTATTGCAAATTGTATTTCTTTGATATCTGTAAAAACTTTCTACACTGGTGACCACATTTTTGGCTCACTAGTCTTCTTCATGTGTAACTTTAAAGGTGCATCCCACCACCTTCTGCATCAGAGTGTGTCGATGCTGCACTCAGTGAAATTGATTTAGCTTCAGATTATTGGCTCTATTCAATATCATTATCAGCCAATGACCAATAATAATAGTTAGTGTATTTGTCGCGCATCCCTATCCCACATTTGTTTTCGAAGATTTACATCTTCAATGTGTTTGGAGCTGAGAGTTACTGACAGAGTAGAGAAGTAAGGGAGTATTGAGAGATGAACAAACAAGATGATAATTGATGGGAAAATATCTAATGACACCAGCCTTATCTTTAGGAGTCGGTGATCAGGCCTAAAACTAATCACCATCTATTTAATTACAATCACAATCTGCAATGTAAATTGTTTTGTTTTTTCTCTCAGTGTTGGGATGCTCTGTACAATATTCAGTCCCTCCAGAAAAACGCGATTATGTGATCACATAATTCAACGCATAATCAGCCAAAGTCCGCACATTTATGCGGGGGCCAAATTTTTTCAAAAACGCTGCGCTTTAACCACATAATTCGGCGATTTCTGTGCAAAATGCGCGAAATATGCGGAGCTTGTATGATTTCATCCCCACATTTTCGTTGCAAAAAAGTCACATATATCTTCACATACAAGATGAGAACTTAATTATTCCCAGCACTTTCTGTGATGTAGTATGCTGTACTTGCTTATCATAGGAAGTCATTAGAAATGACTTCCTATCCCGCATATTCCATCGCATTTTTTAAGAAAACATGCCACATAATCAAGGCTTTTTGCCCCGCAACAATCACAAAAAAACTCCGCATTTTTCTGGAAGGACTGACTATTACACCAGACTTAGCTGATCAGTTTCTCTGTTTACGCCATTAAAACACAATATTGCATTAAAGATAGTTATTTTTGGCAAAAGAAAAACAGATCACCTGTCTCTGCTCACTGGACTTGTTTGAATGTGTTAACGTAAAAATATTTCTCATCTCTTCTTTCTTTCCTAATGAGATACTCAAATAAATGATATGCAAGTCGGCCTTCTTCCTGCCTACACGATCTTCTCTGTCTCTGCTTGGTGGAGGAGCTGCAGCTCTTCTTCTGATCACTAACCAGTCTGCCTGTGATCAGGTGATTATTACAGTTTCTGCTGCTCCTGCATGCTCCAACCAATCCTGAATGTGTTTCTTTCCCTAAAAAAGTCTGCAAAGCTGATTTTATATGCTGCAGTGTTTACATGCATGTTTGTCACTTGGTGTCTTCATCTTCTTCTGTCAGTTGTTTCCCCTGCTTACAGTCTTTATGCTAAGCTAAGCTAACCAGCACTGACTGCAGCTTGTGGTGTCAATCTTCTAACTCTGATGAGTGGAGTGCTGCCTGATTACTTCTTCCTGCTTAGTTCAGTCGGACAGATTCTGACACATCCTGTCATCCAGTTAGTCAGTAGATGATAGTTTAATGATGCAGCTCCCTCCTTTAATATGTGGCCTGTTCTGTTGAGAAATGAATCATAATGTCGCCCATTCACTTCACTTCAAAATAATGTTCTTATTTATCTTTCAGAACGGCTCTTGAGAGACCGATCAGGAGAAATCTCAGGTGAGTGATGATGTCACTGATCTGTACCTGTAAGGTGTGCTACAACTCTCTGTGCCTCAGTATCACTCAAAGGTTTTGATTCAGTAACTCCATGTAGACGTGTTGTTCTCACAGTGCAGCAGGTTGACATGAGCAGAGGGACAACCAGCAGCTGCAGGTTAACAGACATCATGTCAGCTGATCACTTCATTGAATCAGCTTTGATTCGGTTCTTTAGTCATAAAAGTCTCCACGATTATTTTATTAGATGTAACATTTGGTGCATTTTCACCTTGATATTTCATCACTGAGACTTTTTTGAATCATCACTACAGAAGTACAGCAGATCTAGTGCCTTTATCTTTAAAAACAGAGGGATTAATAGGTGGTGAGTCCTGATTATGATGATGTTACTGATCTCTACATCTGCAGTGTTTATCAGCTGTTGAGACACAAACACAAAGTTCAGTCTGATCTACTTGATATTTTTCAGCCCAGCTTTTACTTTGTGTGAACTAGCCCGACAAAACCTAAAACCCCAGTCAGAGGTAACGGGTACCATGACGGTGGATTTCAACTTGATTTGCTAACTGAGGCTTTCTCGCCAAGCTCATGTTTCCATTAAAAGGGGTGTTTGGTGCGTCTTTTGACTCTTTTTGAACACAAAATGTAAAGAAACTACTGCCAAGGTTTGGGTTGACCCTAACCCTAACCCGAAACGTCCGTGTGGCAACCATGTACAGTTTGACGGTGCTGTCCTTTATTTTTCTTTTGTTTATTCACTACAAGAGGGATTTGGCACCCCTTACTGGAGCTTTATCCACGAGTTGAGCGTGTTGTCTCTTATTTGTATATGCCAGTTAAGGTCATAGGCCACTGATTAATACAGCCTACAGAACTATTAATGTTCTGCAATTTTATAAAGGCTGGCCAGCGTGGATAAACAGCCAGAGAACACTACAAACACATTCAGTAATTCAGTAAGAGCAGGAACATCTGTGCAAATAAAATAAAACAATATACTTACTCAGATTTTCTGCAGCATTGATACAGGTTACTGTGGCAAAAACCACAAGGCGATACGTACAGCGAGTGCTGCTGTAACTGCACGGCTTTGTTGTAGCACACATTGCAGATGTAGAAATCTGTGACATCATCGATCAACTCGGGCCATTGATCTCTCCTGATCTGTCTCTAACGTACGACTCTGAGTCACGATCCAAAAGGAACATCAGACTTTTATGACAAAAAGTCGTTACCACTATTTACAATTACAATTAAAGCTGAAAGATGTTTTCTTGTTATAACGATTTTATGATTCTATGAAATTGTGATGAAAATTAAGATGTGATTCATATTTAAATTTAGCTTGAGTAAAAACTTCAAGGTAACACTTTACAATAAGATTACATCAATAAATATTTGTTAATACCGTAATAAGAATTAAACAGTTTGTTATAAGTTGAAGTGTCATACAACCATTTACTAATACTGTTAACATTAAAAGCAATGAATAATTTTATTAGCATTAGTAAATGTAAACAAATGTGTTTTGTTAATGTTTATTAATATTATTACATGTTAATTAAGGTGCTGATATTAGTATAGGCTGATAAAGGTGTTAACATGTATGTCACGTCATTTAATTAAGAAAAAAAAGTTTTGTAAATCAACTTTAGTGCTGATACAATATAAACTGCACAATAATATTTAGGTTAGATATCAGTTAAGGGATGTATGTTTACATGAAGATGAAGGAAAGAAAGCCTCTTCATGGACACAGACCTCGGATCAGTCCACTGATCTCAAACTGGAGGACAAGCAAACAGTTAATGAAATGACAGGACATACATGTTAACATCTTTATCAACCATATATTAATATTAGTAATACCTCAGTTAAAATGTAAATGAGAGACATTTGTTAACAGTTACTTGACGCTTGTTTTCATTAACTGTTAGTTAAAACATATTACTGTATTAACTAATGTTGATTAATGTGCCTTTACTGTCAAGTGTTGCCAGTTTTACTTGAGTTTTTTTTTAATATAGTAATATTTCATAAACAAGAGACCAACTTGCAATTGGATCCAATCAGCTGCTACACCCATCAGCATGTTCACTTTCAGACTATTACTACGACATTACAGGAGTACTCCATGCTGGGGTGTGTGATAAGGCTAATGACACTGCCTCAGTGGTAGGGATGCAAATTTTAACAATCGATTATCGGTTAATCATTAATAATATATGAAATATGTTGGACTTTCTTCCATTAGAAAACATCAGAACGACTGTAATTGCGGAGGTTGGTCTGTCGTTATTTAAGAACTGGCTCACCAAACCCAAAACCATATTTGGGCTAATAAATGGCTAAAATATAATAATATCAGTTTGTATAATATGTCTTGTATTTTAATTAAATACATATGCCAGTGTTTTTATTTTGGTTTGATAAGCAATTTTTGTAATTTCTAACAAGATACTTTTTGGTGTATTGTGTCCATCTCTAAATAAATCAACAATGATCCATGAGGGAGCACAAAGGGGGCAACAGATGAGTCAGATTGTCTGATGTCAACAGCGAGGGTATTTCAGAGGTAAGAAGAGCGACAGGAATAAAAACCCGTCAGCCAGCTGACTGCTTGAATCCTGAGAGCGTAATGCACAAGGTGGAATATGAGGTTTAATGAGGTTGGACAGGTTTGAAGAGGTGAGCTAATTTATGATACAACCACAGTCAGTGAAGGTAGAAACACAAAAACATGCCATTATTACATTTAAATTTTTTTTATTATTGTGTTCACAGGTGCATCAAAGCCCTTCGTCACCACACTTGATGTCACAAAGGACTGGGCGCTGCTGCAGTGTGAAGTTCGAGGAGCTTCTCCAAAACCTAAAGTCGAGTGGCAGGACAGCGCTGGAAACATCCTTCCTGATGAGGAGCCTCAGATCACAGTGAGCGGAGGCCGTTACTACGTTACCCTCAACACCACTGTGAACAAGACTGACCGCTACCGCTGTGTAGCCACACAGGAGGACATTAGCCATCAGACTTTTGCTGAGACCAAAGTGTATATCAGTGGTGAGTTTTCTGTCTTAATGTTTTACTCACAAAATTATTTTAATTGTTCATGTGTCATTAGTTTAAAATACTTTAGACACCCTTTAAATGTTGTTCTGTGTAGTCTTTATTCAGTGTGTTGTCCATGATATGCAGCAACATTTTGAGTTTTACATGAACTCTTTATAATGTGTTTCAGAGAAACTCTGTGAGGACCCATCCACCAAAGAGGTCACTGGATGGCTGTTTGGTGCATTCGTTTTAGGAGCTGTGGTTCTTGCTGCAGTTCTGGCTGTGCTTGTAGCTACAAAGCGCATCACAGTAAACTTTAATGGAGGTAAGTTAATGTTATGTATTGTATCAATATATATCAACACATCATGTGCAGACATCAACATTACAGATACATTGTGTGATATGATCACGTCCAGACAGTTTGTTTCTGTCTCCTCAGATTTGAACCCTTCTGTTTATTTACATGAGGCCTCTGGTTCAATACTGACTGATTACATGAAAAGAAAATGAAATGCACTCATGAATCTATGACCAACACTATTGATTAAGCTCCATCAGACAGACCTCTGAACATCACTCACTCATGTTCTTCGTATAGTTCACAAGTGTACATTTGAAAGTGGAGCTCTACATCCTGAAGCTTTCTGCTGATAAACACATTTGAGACAAACAAAAAGGCTCATCTAGATACAAATTAATACCTTTAAAGAGGCGATATGTCGTTTTGAGGAAGAAATTCAAACTCAAAATTTAATATTTACAATATTAATGAGTCAATAATGCAGGTGAATAAAGAAACTGTTCTCAGAGGAAAATAAGGTCCAACAACACTGTTTGAAGGTAGAAAGGTGGCAGGGTCCGCCACATATAAACAAAGTAAAACAGTATGAAATTGTTATCATAAAAACAAATCAGTCAATAAACTTTCTCTTCTGATTAAAAGTCTTTCACAAAACTACAGAATGCTCCTTTAATCCAGTTTATCATTTACTGAATGATGCTTTGGATTAACTCTCAAAATGGTTTGGTAAAAGACATCTGACTGCAGAAACGGACTGAAAACAGGACGCGCTGGACTAGTTTTCCAGATCTGTAGCTTTAATACTTCTGGTCTGTATATGTCAGGCTGTAACCTTTAAAGGGACAGTTCAACACTTTAAGTAAAACCCTTACCAGTATTAGACTCAGGAGGTGGTTAGCTTAGCTTAGCATAAAGACTGGAAGCAGGAGGAAACAGACTTAAGTTAGAAATACACCTTCCAGCACCAGGCTAACTGTTTCACCCTGTTTATGGGTGTAATGCTAAAGCTAGGCTAATGGCTTCCTGATTCCATCAGACTCCATATTGATAATGAATGAATTGATTAAGTTATGAAGCCAAAGAGCTGAACATGTTCTGGTATCAGCTCTGTGACTCACAGCTGTTGGTGCTCATTATTAACACTCAGGTGTCAAAGTGCTTCATTTGGCAGCAGAGTGAGTTTGAATTGGATGTTGATAATAATCCTAATATGTAGTGATGGAAGCTGAAATCATGACGTGTCATTAAATGTGAGGCGGTGATCTAATGTTATGTTTGGTGGTCGACCTCAGTGTAACATTGAACATTGAGATTCTTCTGTAAAACAATGAAAGTAAAACTGAAACCGTTCAGAGCAACTTTTCACTCTCCATTCTTGACTGTTTGAAAACAGACTTTTAAAAGATGATAAAACATTAAAATCTGCACCAAAATCATTTCTGTGTGATGTAAAAGTTGACTTTCTGTAATGTGTACTTTTGTTTTGCTTTCTGCAGATTCTCATCCTCTGAAAATGCCTCGTCCAGATGATCCAGAGATTGCCATGTCAGGTAAGTCACCTCTCACAATGTTGGTTCATAACAAATTACATTTACTCCACTTTCAAAAAATCCCTCAAAACACACCTCTTCAAAACGTCATCTCCTTGCTGTAGTATGTTGGTGTTGTAGTTTGCCGTCTGTTGTAGTGCAGGACATCCTCAAATTGTTGTTGATAACTATTAAATATAAGTTTTACTTCTACTTGAGAACTTATTTTTGGCTCCTCTACCCACTGAATATGTATTTCTGATTCTGGAGTGAACTGTCCCTTTGAGCCAGTTAATCATCTGACATGAGATACTTTACATTAATACTTAGTAATATAAAAGTTGACTTGATGTAATGTGTACTTTTGTTTTGTTTTCTGCAGATCCTCATCCTCCAGATGATTCAGAGACTGCCATGTTAAGCAAGTCCCCTCTCAGCAATGGTGGTGAGTAACAAATTACATTTACTCCACTTTCAACAAATCCCTCAAAACACACCTCTTCAAAACTTCTTACAATCACCAGAGAAGTTTGTTCTCCTCCTCCACTTTCTGATATGTTCCCTTTACTCACAGATTAATTTTCTTTTGTTGTTGTTTCCTTTGTTAAGTGACTTTAGTATCTAGAGAAGCACTATACGTTTAATGTATCATTATTATTATTTACATTACATATACCTGAATAGATTGTACTTCTCTGAGTAGTTTATTACAGAATGATGGCAAAAACACTTGACCTTGGAGATGAAAGTCTGTATAATAAGAAAATTGACTTTGGGTGCCCCGGTAGCTCAGTTGGTAGATCATGTCCTTTGCTGCGTGTCATCCCCCCCCCCTTCTCTGTCATGCTGTCATCTTTCAATGCTGGCCAATCAATAAAGCCATGAAGAGGCCAAAAAGTTGACTTCATTTAATATGTATGTTTCTTTGTTTTCTACAGGTCCTTGTCTTCTGGGAACTGATTATAAACCACCTGCAGAGAGAGAAACCCATCCACCTGCTTGATACCTTTATCTGTTGTAAAGGTGTCTGTATGTACAGTTTGTAAATATCAGCAGTCAAAATATGTGTTATGCAGTCGACAGCCTTATAATGGATCTTTGTGAGACTCGATCAGTTGTTAGTCCAAAATTTCAAGAAACATTGCAGTCATACTCAAAGCAAAACAATTACTGGATCATAATTCCCTTTGCACACTTTGCTGTTTACTGGTCTTGCCATATTTACATTACTGTGCTGAGGTTTGGGGAAATACTTACAAAATTACAGTCAGTTAGCATCCTGCAGAAAGGAGCAATAAGGACTATTCACAAGGTCAACTACTTGGAACATACAAATCCACTTTTTATACAATCAAAACTACTGAAATTCACTGACATTGTATCTTATCAAACAGCAGTCAGCATGTATAGGGCAAAAAACAGACAATTACCAGAAAATATCCAAAATGTATTTAGGAATCGGGAGGGAGGTTATCAATTAAGAGGGGAACATAACTTCAAAATCTTAAACATACAAACAACCTTGAAAAGTTTCCGTGTATCTATTTCCGGTGTCAAGCTGTGGAACAATCTAAGTGAGGAACTCAAGTGAAGTCCAAACATCAACCAGTTCAAGAAAATGTACAAAAACATGTTGTTAAGCGGGTACAATGGATAATGATCATTAATGATTATTGGTGATTATCATTTAGTAATTGATATGGCATGGTGATGAGAGGCAGAGAAGCCTACGTGAATGTGCGTATGTATGTGTATGTGTATATGTATATGTTTATGTTTATGTAAGTGTATGGGTGTATGCATGTGTGTGTGCATGTGTGTATGTGTATATATGTATATATTATTATTTTTTTGTTGTTGTTGTTGTAGATCAGACTTAGATTGGTTTTGACAAATTAATGACAATATTTTATTACAATATAAGGCAGCTCAACAACATTAAAGTCTACAGCCTCCTAAATCATAATAACACTGAAGGTTCACAAAGATCTCAAAGGGCATTTTTTTAAATTATTTGATAGGCTACTGTTACGCAGCACAGTACACACTGGTTTAATTTCAATTTTTTATCGTCATGCCCTGTTTTATTGTCCTCTTTCATCTTCATTTTGAATCTCTGTTGTAGTTTTTATCCTCGCACAATGTTGTCGAGATGAGATAACAGAACAACAAAACTTAAAAAGGGACCCGAATAAACTTAAGTGACGTACAAGAAGATTTTTAGGGATCATATTGATCATAGCAGCTCACAATGTTTCAGTCCAGAAGCTCAGAGGTTCAACCAGAAAGACTGTCAGACAATCAGATCCATGGTGCTGAGGCTTACATTAAAGTCAGTAATGTTTATTTTTTAACTTGGAGTTTGATCATGTTGTGCCTTTTTTAAAACAAGCACCAAAACCTGAATATTGTAACTTAATGTCAGACAAAGGAAGCTTCAGAAATAAAGCAATAATAGTTGATCAGAGCATTAGCAGTGTGAATAAGCTGGAGGGAAGAGACTTTAGTGTGAGCCCTGAGCCAAGAGGCAAGTAACAACCCAGATGAGAAGAGACAAAACAAATTATTTATTTTTATATGCGAGTTACAAACATGAATGACAGATTCTCCTCCATCATTTACATTCCAATGAAATTTCAGGAACCTGTTGTACATATTGTTTTATAACTTGAGGATTTACTGCCTTTTATTCATGAAGTCTTCTGGATTAGAGACGGTTCTGTAAATTATATTGATGTTACTGTAAAGCAGCAGCACAGATTGTGTACGTTACCAAGTCAGTTATCAGATATCACTTTTGGTGCCTTTGATCTCTTAAATGTCTTCTGACTATAAATCTGTGCCATGGATGTTTGTCAGTGTGCATTTTGATATTCAAGATGATGTTGTGCCTTGTATGAACAAATAAAGCCATCTTTATATATGAAAAAAAGATTATTTTCCTGTGTTATTGGGGAGTAAGAATACCTTCAGGTGTAACCGCACTACAGGGGCTGTCGCTGTGCGTAATGGCCGTGCCACATGATACAATAGCTGCTTTGGTGTTGCTAGAGGACATTCCCAATTAGAAATTTAGGCTACAGCGTAAACAGACTTACGCTTCCTGTTCTTCAGCTGCTTCTTGGCCTCCAACGTTTTCTCGTGATGCACATGTCTGGTCTCAGGCAGCTTCATTATTTCTGTACAAATGTTTGAATAAAACAGGTGAAATGTCAGACTGTGATGTGACTGTTTCGGATGTTTTTAGCTGTTAAAAGAAACAAAGTACAAACAAACACACTTCAGTCCGTCAGCATGTTTCTCTGCTCTTCAGCTGTTTGATGACTGAATCTACAACTTTGATTTTCATGATATTAAAGTTGTTTCATAACATTTTAAACCTGATAAACAGGATGACTGTTGACTGTGAGTATGCAAAGTAAAAATATATTTAAAAAATATCAAGACAAGTCATTTAATTTCTGTGAATTCAAGTCCACAAAGCCGTGCTGCTCAGCATGGGGAGCTTCAGGAGGCTGCATCTTCATTTTGAGGATCATAATAAAGAAAAAAGGAAAATCTTTTTTATACTAATGTAAAAGATAAAGAAGACTTTGTCATCATCCTTTCCATGAACAGTGCAGTGACCAAACAGAGTGTAAGTACAAAAACTAAATCAAAACAAAGACAGGACAAGACAGTTAAAGAAGAAAAATAATTATATCTGTAACACTTTCATAGGTCTGGAGATTTCATGGTGAGTCGTAGTATTCATCACAGTGAACACAGCCAATGTAGCCAAATTATTTTCATCTGCTCTTAATATGCACTGTAATAAATATAACTCAGAGAGGGAGACACGTGCTGATGCAGAAGGAATAGAGATCAAAAACATTCAGGTTAATGTGTAAAAGTCTGAGAGATGATTGGGAAATATGATGTGTTTTAAAGAGGCGCTGTGTAGTTTTGGAGGAATTCAAACTCATAATTTTAATATTCACAATAATAATGAGGTAATAACACAAACTGTTTCCATCAGTGAGTAACAAGCTGCTCTCAGAGGAGAATAAGGTCCCAGAACTGTTTGAAGCTAGAAAGGTGGCAGGGTCCGCCACATGTAAACAAAGTAAAACAGTATAAACTATGTTGTCCTTTAAGGTCAGTTTGTTTGTTCAGTTTATTCAGTCATGAGAACAAAGAGAGTTTGTTCATTTAGCAGAAATAAAATCAGCCAATGAAAATCTTCCTCTCCTGAGTCAGAGGCTCCTTTAACTGATGTTGGACTGAACACAGACTGACAGCTGGGGACGGTGAGCAGATATCGGCTGTGTCCAAATTCAGGGGCTGAGTACTGACATAAATCGCGCAATGAGACTTGCGCGCGCGCTAATTGGATCCGCGCGCCCGCAATTCAAAGCACTCGCGAGCTATTTTGTATCCTGCATCTCTGCCCCTCGAGCAACACTGTAGCAGAGAAACAGCTCGCGCGTGGGCAGAGTCCGCTCGCAGTACTTCCCCTGCTCGCGCGAGTGAGTTTTTCAGTGGACGGTGTTTGTCAGTAAGGGGGCGGGCCTGGGGGGGCATGTCAATCATTGTATCCCGAATATAATTGGTTGAGCGAATTCGCCATTGGACAGCAAGATAAAGCAGCAGGACAGACAGGACGAACCACAGCGTGTTGACATATTATAAATATTAAAATTCTGAGTTTGAACTTCTTCTCACAAACTACACAGTGCTCCTTTACAACAATACATTTTACAGAAACACAACATTACAACCAGCTGAACCAGGGGAGGAGGGGCAACACTCTGCTCCTTCAGTCCCTCCCCTTGATTCTGCTCAGCTGCTGCTCTGTCAGTAGGAGCGGTGAGTCGAACCGCACCAACTCGTCCCCAGGTTGCGTCTGTCGTTATCACTGTTAACTTGTAACGTTTGCAGGAAGCCTTTTGGATTATTCTCACCTGGTACAGGTGTTGAGGAGCTGCTGTTACCCAGCAACACTTTATTCACGACAGTTAACCTCAAATAACTCAGTTAGTTAGTTTCTGTAGTCCGCGGGGCGCCGACTAGCACCGCCAGTTAAACACAGCCTGCTGCTCTGAGCTACTGTAGCTGTCGCACCGGGAAAACATGTCGGGATTTAAACCTCTACCGGCTCTGGAGAGGCTGCTGGTCGGTGTCTGCCTGCTGATGTCGGCTGGGAAAATACTCGGACACCAACACGGTAAGAAAAAGTGGATTTACACCAAGTTACAGCTCAGTTTCTCTCCGAGGTGCAGCTGTAGTCACAGCTTCGCCTGACGTCACGTCATACTGTGACAGTGATGGTCATTTAACACATAATTGTTCTCATCAGAATCACCTCAGAACTGATTGTGTATCGGACTGTGAGGGGAAACGTTAGTCGTTAAGGATACGAGGCAGCTAACGGGTGAGGCGTGTTGCTAGCTCTGTATCACAGCTGTATCAGCACTGCTGGGTTTTACAACCAGATGCAGACATGCAGTGGTGTTGTGAATGGTTCACCCCGTCCGCCCAGCCCTGCCCTGCTCGGCTCTGCCATGTTGATGAACTGTAACGTGCTGTTCACAAGGAATTACCCTGTCTACAGTGAATGAATTTGAAGTCATCAATGTTTTATCACATGTTTTTATTCTTTAAACAGACACGATGTGGTTTTAGAGAAGAAATCCAAACTCTGAATTTTAATATTTACAACATTAATGAGGTGATAATACAAAGAGAAATATTTATTTATTCTATCAGTGAGTAACAAGCTGCTCTCAGAGGAGAATAAGGTCCCAGAACACTGTGTGAAGCTAGAAAGGTGGCAGGGTCCGCCACATATAAACACAGTAAAACAGTATAAGTTGTGTTTCACTTTAAGGTCAGTTTGTTCATTCAGTTTATTCAGTCCTGGGAACAAAGAGAGTTTGTTTAGGTTAAATAAGGTTGTTCAGTCAATGAAGATCTTCCTCTTCTCATTAACATTTCTGTAGTGCACCTTTTAATATGACCGGTCTGAAGTTTGTTCGTCAGTGTTTCAGAGGGCGAAGTCATCATTTTAGATGCCGTAAAATAGATATCACATTGTTGCCAGGTCCGTCTTACAAAACCAGCCCAATAACCAGCCCACCAGAACTCCAAATATGCCCTTACCAAACCATATACATTGCTTTTAAAGTCCAACTGTATTGTGATTATTGATAAATGTAGCCAAAGCTCTGTGTTATATTTGATTATTGTAAAATGTTATATTTTCTGATTTAGTTTAGTATATTTCTCGTGTATGGCTGTAATTTATGGTATAGCCTCTTAATTTTGCTCTCAAGTTGCACCAGATTGATCTTTTTAACTTTAAAATGTGCAGAGCGTGCTTCCATAGTTCACTAAAGGGTCCGAGGTCCACCCACCATAGTCTCACAGCATCATGTGTGAAACACTGGTATGGCATCCTCAGTTTTCTATATAACTGACACAGCTAACTTCCCTTTTTATTAAGAAAGTCCTTTTAATAATCAGACTACAAGAGAATACAGTCTAACAGTTGCATATTTCAATAGCAGTCTCTGTGACCTCCTCAGTACATACACATAACAAAAACAACATTAATCCGTCTGCAGAGCATTACAGGTGTTCTGTACAAAAATATTATTTTCACATCGCAGCTCTGAGACAGGGCATCCATTGACTGTGACAAAGATCACAGACATGACTCTGCTGCACACACCTCTCAATTCATGGTTGACTCGCTGGGCTCAGTTATTACATAGTTAGTAATGGTTGTGGGGCAGAAGTCACACACAGTGTGTGTCGTCCGGTCAGGGTCAGAAACCGACATGTGCCTAGATGTCCACTTTCAAAATACTGGGTGTTATTTATTTTTTTTTCAACCCCCTTTTTTGCTGGCCTCTGCCTCCCTCTGACATCATCGTGTCAGAAACGTGTCACCAAATCAACAATCAACACACACCGATCAGGCATAACATTATGACCACCTGACTAATATTACGAAGGTTCCCCTTGTGCTGCCAAACCAGCTCTGACCTGTAAAGACATTGACTTAAAGACCTCTGAGGGAGTCCTGTGGTGTCTGGCAACAGGGCGTTTTATAGTGGATCCTCTGGGTCCTGGATGTTGGGGGGTGGTGCCTCCATGGATCAGACCTGCTCCAGCAAGTCTTACAGATGTTCGATCAGATTGGGATCTGGGGGATTTGGAGGCCCGGTCAACACCTCGGGCCCTTTATTGTGTTCCTCCAGCTGTTCCTGAGCAGTGTTGGTGGTGTGTCAGGGCACACTGTCCTGCTGGGGGGCCACTGCCATCGGGTAGTGTTGTTGTGATGAGGGGGTGTACTCGGTCCACAACAGTGTTTGGATGGGTGGTGTGTGTCAAGTTCACATGAATGCCAGCCCCCAAGGTTTCCCAGCAGAATATCACACTGTGATGAGATGATCAATGTTATTCACGTCACCTGTCAGCGGTTTTCATGTTGTGGCTGACCGGTGCAGGCTGCAGACTCGCTATGATGCTCCGTCTCTGCATCAATGCAGAATCTTCCACTTCAGCATCCTGATGCATCTTATAATCGAGAAATGTCCACACCTGTAATGCATTTAGTAAATACCTGGTTTAAATGTATTTCTTAGTATTTTGATTGCCTTGTTTTATCAGATACACCTCATGCTGTTAATTGTCAGATTTGAAAACAAAGAAGAATGAGCGGATTAAGAAGGTGATGTCTCTGGTTTGGCCGTATCGCTTTTGATCGTTTGTCCATAATGAGTCAGTGTTATAGCAGTGTGTAATGTTAGACCAGTAGGCTGCTTTTAAAAACCTTGTGCCACTGCCTACATTACCTAAAATACACCTTTGTGAAATCCCTGGAGGCAGTTAATCGATCACATGCAGCTTCCTCTGGAGCCACAAAAGGCTTCATACTAATTTTTCACATATGCAGTAGTACTCCCCAAGACCTGTAAACACACTTTAATGTGGAAAATTGGTGGAGTTACCCTTTAAAGGGCGATCAGTGGATATCCAATGAATTTATATTTGTTCAAATTCCTGCTAGAGAGCTGTGGTGTTTTTAGACACCGCCTCACCGTCTGTACCTCCAAGATGCAAACTCTTCCCAGCAGGCACGTGCACACATAGGGCCCAAGGGGTGCTTGAGCCCCTGCCCTTTTTGCCTCGTATTAAAAAGTGCCCTTTTTGTGTGTTGTGAATAGGGATGTAAAAAAAAACGGCGGTATAGAAACGCCATGGTTATCTACCGTACGCATTTCCTTGTGTTCCTTGGTGTTGTGTGTGTTGAGCCTAAAGCCGCTTCTCTGTCCACTGTGGCTCCGCTCTGTGGAGAGAGTGCTGTGGGGGCTATAAAAGTTGCCTTCCACTTATTCAACGTGCTTAAATACGAGTCATATTTCAGAAAAGCGCCCATTTGTGTTTGTTAAGCTGACTGCTTGTTAATGAGAGTTATGAATAATCTATATGTCAGCTGTCTGTGGGCTGTTTAACTCACCACAAATCTTAAACTTCTTCCAGATATTGAGTTTATTGTGACTTTGCTGTTGTAAACATTGCTGTTGCTGCTAACATTCACAGTAGCAGTCAGTAGTAATTTCTTGGTTTTGTCACATTTTTAGATGTGTAGCCTGTATTTCTAGTTTGCACTTGCCCTCCCATGCTTTCTTTTTGTTATGCAAGCTGTGTTGATGTGCAACCTTGGAAAAAATATCATATTTGTCTAAGCCTAGCAGTTCGGACGTCATGACTCGTTGCTACTAACCCTAGTAGTACAAGTAGTAGACTACTACTAGTAGTAGTTGTAGTTGCATGAATACTTCTGCATTTATGCAACTACAACTACTACTGCTACTACTACTGTAAGCTAATAAAATAAATTGCAATTGCATATCACTCACAGCTACACAGGATACACAGCTAAGTAGTTAGCTTTCTATAAGTACTTTGTTTATTAATTGTACATTAATCTACATATTGTGTTACTATGGCCTGAAAAAAAAAATTGGTGCGCGCGCATACTGCCCTTTTCTGACTTTGGGCCCCTGCCCCTCTATAATCATGTGCACGTCCCTGCTTCCCAGCTTGTTGCAAAATACTGTGGTTAAATTTCAGTTAAATACTTAATTCAAGATTCAGTTTTTAAAAATAATTATTTTCTGTCATTATTGATAATTATAGGCACAGGTTTCTTTTATGTTTCAAATGGCCATTTTTGTCTCCATCACTTTTTAAAAGCATCATTTAAAAAAATGCTCTGAAAACTAACTTACACCAAAAATGTTATCTAACAAATTAGAAATCTTTGCTCTCCATCAGCGACTGCTAGAACAGGCTGCTGGTGATTCTGGTGTGAAAGTATGACAACATTTTCAACCCAGGTCCTAACATGCATTGTACAAATTGAAAAAAGACTAAGTAACAACCACAGCATGTGCAGGTAAAGTGATCTAAATGTTCGTCATATGAGATTTTAGCAATAACATGGGGCCGGATCAGTGACTGGTTCCCACTAGAGCACGAGCGATACTCCATTTTTGGGGCTGATACTGATATGAGGGAGGAGAAAGTTCTGATATTAATATATCACCTGATATGTGCACATTTTTTGCAGTGATCCTTCTGATGTGGTTATCAAACAATGGTGACAAAGTTATGTAATGGAGGCAGGATGTTTTACTGTTCTGCATTAAACTTTGTTGTTTAAAATGACATCAGAGCACTGAGGCAGTAAACGTCACTGTGAATTTAATCATTATAAATTACTCTGATATTTTTCTTCTGGATTATAGTCCAGAAAAGATTTCATACTGGTGCATATCGAGCAACATATAATCTGATACAGATATATATCTTCAACATTGACGCCCTGATTATGGGCATGAAGTCTGATTCAAACTGTGAATTTTTTAAAAAGCTACTTAAAGAAATCAGTAGTGATGTTTCAGCTGAGAGTCTCATGTTTACAATATTCTTCTCTTGTTAATGAAGAGAAGTGTGTTTGTGTTGTGTTGTCTCATCCGCTGTGATAATATGCACATGTTTCAAACTCTGAACTCTCTGAGTAAGAAGTCAGAGTGTAAAGAAAGGCTCCAGGTTGTCCAGCGTTGTGAATATCTCTCTGGACAGTGTGAGGGTCTGTCAGCCTGCAGTGCAGCAGGTCAGAAGCAGCTCCAAACACATCAGAAAATATCTCTTCAAAGGTTTCTAAACACAGTTTTCATATCCAGGTCATCCAGGTCTGATGGTGTCATCACTGAAATAACACAGACTGATTTATCAAAGCTGTCTGCTGAGGGAGAATATTTCAGCAGGTGTGATGTGGAGGAAAACTTATAGCCATAAATCATTTGGTTACTAACTACCATGCTTGTAAACTGGTGTTTCAGAGCAAATGTTTTCACCTGACGGCTCTCCGTTGAACATAATGATTAAATTGACTTTATTTTTCAGGTCTAGGTGTCAAAGTGGTCGTGGAAGAAGACGATGATGCTGTGTTACCCTGTTCCCTCAGCACCAAGGAGGACATCACAAGAAAGCTCTTTGACTGGAAGAAAGACGGTCAGAAGGAGGTGTTCATGTATGATTCAGGCACATATTACAATATCAACAGTACACGTCAAGATGAGCAGTTCAAAGGTCGAGTCTCACATTTTCAAGATCAACTGATGAACGGCAACGCCTCCATAAAGATCCATAATACGAAGATGGCTGACAGCGGGAACTACAGCTGCGATTTTCCACGTCTTCAGCCGAGACAAACATTCATCATTGAGCTTGTTGTTGGTGAGTGCTTTCATTAAACAGTTCATGTGCTGTATGACAGGATCTCAGGATCACAGCTGTTATTGTAGGTTTTACCGTCTATTTTTCCTTTTCGTCCTTTTAGTCTTCTGTTACATTGAGTAACACCTGTTGACACCTGATAATCTCATTTAGTTATCATGCTGTCATTAATTATTGAATTTTTAAATAAAATCTACAGTATCTTTTCTAACTTAAAGACAAATTTGAAAAGATTTTTTTTTTACTGATATTATCAATTGATACTGATAACAGATGATTACCTGCTTCTCACGGCTGATGCCGATAAGATAACCAATCATTTCACACTTTTTCGACACTGGTGACCACATTTTTGGTTCACTAGTCTTCTTCATGTGTAGCTCTAAAGGTGCATCCCACCACCTTCTGCATCAGAGTGTCGATGCTGCGCTCAGTGAAACTGATGTAGCTTCAGATTATCGGCTCTATTCAATGTCATTGAGCCAATGACCAATAATAACAGTTAGTGTATTTGTCGTGCTATGTTCTTTAAAAATTGAACTATTTATAGATTAACATCTTCAGTGTGCTCGGAGCTGAGAGTTACTGACAGAGTAGAGAAGTTAGAGAGTATTGAGAGATGAACAAACATGATGTTGTTTTTGTTTTTTTATGGTATTTGATCTTTAGGGGTCGGTGATTGGGCCTTTTTTCTCTCAGTGTTGGGACGCTCTGTACATTATGACACCAGACTTAGCTGATCAGTTTCTGTTTACACCATTAAAACACAATATTGCATCAAAGATAGTTATTTTTGGCAAAAGAAAAACAGATCACCTGTCTCTGCTCACTAGAGTTGTTTGAATGTGTTTACGTAAAAATATTTCTCATGGATTTTTCTTCTTTCTTTCCTAATGAGATACTAAAATCAATGACATGCAAGTCTGCCTTCTTCCTGCCTACAAGATCTTGTCTGTCTCTGCTCACTAACCAGTCTGCCTGTAATCAGCTCAGGTGTTTAATACAGTTTCTGCTGCTCTTGCATGATCCAACCACTCCTGATTCTTCTTGTAAACAAACAACAGTTCAGTATTAATCACCAGATAATGTAGATATAATAAATATATTTCTATCCCCCAAAAATTCTGCAAAGCTGCTTTTATATGCTGCAGTGTTTACATGCATGTTTGTAACTTGGTGTCTTTGTCTTCTTCTTCCCTGTTTTCTATGCTGGCAGCAGGACACTGGTAGGTCACCTGTAGGTTAGTGCAACAGTGTGACACTGTTATATTCTCAGGCACAGTGACCCACTCATAGAAATACTGCTCCATAGTGCTGCTAGAGGCTGACTTTACCTTTAGACAGAGCCAGGCTAACTGTTTCCCCTGCTTACAGTCTTTATGCTAAGCTAAGCTAACCAGCACTAACTGCAGCGTGTGGTGTCAATCATCTAACTCTGCGACATAGTAAAAAAGGAAACAGGGAAAAATGAGTGCTGCTTAATCAATTCCATCTGCTGCCCTCAATCGGACAGATTCTGATATTGTTATTTATCTTTCAGAACGGCTCTTGAGAGACCGATCAGGAGAAATCCAGGGTGAGTGATGATGTCACTGATCTGTACCTGTAAGGTGTGCTACAACTCTCTGTGCCTCAGTATCACTCAAAGGTTTTGACACAGTAACTCCATGTAGACGTGGTGTCCTCACAGTGCAGCAGGTTGACAGGATCCAGATGATTTCATACATTGAAAATATCGAGCAGAGAACCAGCTTTAATTTGGTTCTCTTGCCATAACGTTCACCACTGTTGTTTAACATTTGAAGCTTTTGTACCTTCCTCTGAAGATGTGGTATTTAATCACTGAGAGCTTCTGAATCATCACTGCAAAAACAAAGCAGATTTAGATATCTGGTAGATGTACAGTGCTCTATCTCTGAAGACAGAAGGATTAATAGGTGGTGAGTCCTGATCGTGATGATGTTACTGATCTCTACATCTGCAGTGTTTATCAGCTGTTGTCTGATCTACTTGATATCGCTCTGTGAGTCCAACAGCCCTCGTACAGAATATTTACCATACTTACCTACCATATTGTGTTTGCTCAGACTGATCCAGGACAGTGTGTTTGAATGAAGGTATTGTGTAGTTTTGAATATAACAGTCTCTGGGGCACAGAGTTGTAGCACACATTGCAGGTGTAGAAATCAGTGACATCATCATCACATCAGATTTGCAACTGGTTTCTCCTTTTCTGGTAATGACGAGAAACTTCTCATCATATGAAAACAGGATAAAAACGTTGCTGTGATTCTCATTTGAATTGAACTTGTTATAAGTAAAAATTAAAAAAAATAATTAGTTACTCTTCTTAACTTTAGTACTGCAGCTAATAATTAAATTACATTTCTAGCTGACTCTAATAAGCTGTTGTTATAATGTTCACAGGTGCGTCTCCAGAGCCGTGCATCAGGACTGTTAATGAAACAAAGGACAGGTCGCTGCTGCAGTGTGAAGTTCGAGGAGCTTTTCCAAAACCCAAAGTCGAGTGGCAGGACAGCGCCGCAAACATCCTTCCTGCTGAGGAGCCTCAGGTCTCAGAGAGAGGAGGCCGTTACTACGTTACCCTCAACACCACTGTGACCAAGACAGGACACTACCGCTGTGTAGCCACACAGGAGGACATTAGCCATCAGATACATGCTGAGACCTTCGTGTTTATCAGTGGTGAGATTTCTGTCTTTGTGGTTAAATCATGAAATAATTGTAATACTTTATGGATTATTATTTTAAAATATTTTAGACACCCTTTAAATGTTGTTCTGTGTAGTCTTTATTCAGTGTGTTGTACATGATATGCAGCAACATTTTGAGTTTTACATTAACATTTTGTGATGTGATTCAGAGAAACTCTGTGAGGACCCATCCAGTGTTTCAGAGGACCGATCCACCAAAGAGGTCATTGGATGGCTGTTTGGTGGATTCGTTATAGGAGTTGTTGTTCTTGCTGCAGTTCTGGCTGTGCTTGTAGCTACAAAGCGCATCACACTAACCTGTAACCGAGGTAAGTTAATGTTATGTATTGTATCAATATATATCAACACATCATGTGCAGACATTAACATTACTGATACATTGTGTGATACGATCACGTCCAGACAGTTTGTTTCTGTCTCCTCAGATTTGAACCCTTCTGTTTATTTACATGATGCCTCTGGTTCAATACTGACTGATGACATGAAAGGAAAATGAAATACACTCATGAATTTATGACCACCACTATTGATTAAGCTCCATCAGACAGACCTCTGAACATCACTCACTCATGCTCTTCGTATAGTTCACAAGTGTACATTTGAAAGTGGAGCTCTACATCCTGAAGCTTTCTGCTGATAAACACTATGGAGACAAACAAAAAGGCTCATCTAGATACAAATTAATACCTTTAAAGAGGTGATATGTTTTGAAGAATTCAATTTTGGTATTTGGTAATTTAATTTAATTTGATTTAATGAGTTAATAATACAAACTCAGAAATATGTATTTTAAAACAAAGTAAAACAGTATAAATTGTTTGTTTATTCAGTTTATTGAGTCATAAAAACAAATCAGTCAATGAAGATCTTTCTCTTCTGATTAAAGTCTTTCACAAAACTACAGAATGCTCCTTTAATCCAGTTTATCATTTACTGAATGATGCTTTGGATTAACTCTCAAAATGGTTTGGTAAAAGACATCTGACTGCAGAAACGGACTGAAAACAGGACGCGCTGGACGAGTTTTCCAGATCTGTAGCTTTAATACTTCTGGTCTGAATGTTGTAGGTCTGAATATGTCAGGCTGTAACCTTTAAAGGGACAGTTCAACACTTTAAGTAAAACCCTTAACAGTCTTAGCGTCTTTCACAGAGAGACTGATGGCTGATTGAGTCCACTGTTACATGTCTGTCTGTTAATGTGGAGTTAAACTCAGGAGGTGGTTAGCTTAGCTTAGCATAAAGACTGGAAGCAGACGGAAACAGACTAAAGTTAGAAATACACCTTCAGCACCAGGCTAACTGTTTCACCCTGTTTATGGGTGTAATGCTAAAGCTAGGCTAATGGCTTCCTGGCACCAAAATCATTTCTGTGTGATATAAAAGTTGACTTTCTGTAATGTGTACTTTTGTTTTGTTTTCCACAGATTCTCATCCTCTGAAAACGCCTCGTCCAGATGATCCAGAGATTGCCATGTCAGGTAAGTCCCCTCTCACAATGTTGGTTCATAACAAATTACATTTACTCCACTTTCAAAAAATCCCTCAAAACACACGTCTTCAAAACTTCATCTCCTGGCTGTAGTATGTTGGTGTTGTAGTTTGCCGTCTGTTGTAGTGCAGGACATCCTCTAATTGTTGTTAATAACTATTTAATATAAGTTTTACTTCTACTTGAGAACTTATTTTTGGCTACTCTATCCACTGAATATGTATTTCTGAGTCTGGAGTGAACTGTCCCTTTGAGCCAGTTAATCATCTGACATGAGATACTTTACATTAATACTTAGTAATATAAAAGTTGACTTTCTGTAATGTGTACTTTTGTTTTGTTTTCTGCAGATCCTCATCCTCCAAATGATCCAGAGACTGCCATGTTAAGCAAGTCCCCTCTCAGCAATGGTGGTGAGTAACAAATTACATTTACTCCACTTTCAACAAATCCCTCAAAACACACCTCTTCAAAACTTCTTACAATCACCAGAGAAGTTTGTTCTCCTCCTCCACTTTCTGATATGTTCCCTTTACTCACAGATTAACTTTCTTTGTTGTTGTTTCCTTTGTTAAGTGACTTTAGTATCTAGAAAAGCACTATACGTTTAATGTATCATTAGTATTATTTACATTACATATACTTGAGTCACTTTCTTGAATAAACTGTACTTTTCTGAGTAGTTTATTACAGAATACTTTTACTTGAGTAGATTGTCAGCTGGTCCCAGATCTGCTGCTGCTCTGTTATCTACCACAGCCAGGCCTCCACATGACATGAAGCAGGATAATGACTGAAGCTACAGCAGGAGTCTGGCTTTCAAATAACGCTAACCGCTAATATTTACAGACGACAGTTTGTTTCTGTCTCCTCAGATTTGAACCCTTCTGTTTATTTACATGAGGCCTCTGGTTCTAATACTGACTGATTAAATTAAAAGAAAAGAAAACCTCAGTGATGAATCTATGACCAACACTGTTGATTAAGTTTCCTCAAACAAACCTCTGAATGTCACTCACTCATGTTTTTGTCAGTTCTCATGAGTGAACATTTGAAGGTGGAGGCTCTACATCTTCTTTCTTTTTTTCTGCTGAAAAATGTCATTAAAATAAACAAAAGGACTCTTCTGGATGTAAATTAATGCCTTTTAATCAGGTTTATCATTTAACAAATGATAAATTGGATTAACCCTCAAACTGGTTGGGTTAAAACCAGCTGACTGCAGAAAAAATGCAAAAAAATAAAATGCACTCAACTAGTTTTCCAAATCTGTCATTTAATGCTTCTGGTGTGTCGTCGGCCTGAATATCTCAGTCTGTTATGTTTTAAAGGAACAGTTCAACACTCTGAGAGATAACACCTGCCAGCATTAGCTTTAGGAGATGAGGTGGTTAGCTTAGCTTAGCATAAAGACTGGAAGCAGGAGCAAAAACTCAAGTTAAATAGTACATCCACCAGCACCAGGCTAACTGTCTCACTCCACTTACAGTTTTGTAGTTTATCGCTTATTTTATTCTTAATGCTCAAATGTATCTTATCACTAATATTCACTGTGTAAACCTGCCTACACTGTATACACAGGCTTAATAAGCATTGCAAGTGCAATCAGTATGTGGTTGTTTTACTTTCTGACCACCAGAGGGCGCTCAAACATCACCAGTAAACACCGGGAATTACCAACAGGTGATAACTTTGTTCAAAGAGCTGAGGCACTGATGAGCCCTGTGATGAGGAGGGAGGCATCATTTCTGATTTGTTTTTTTATTGTTCCTCAGATGTGACCAAAGCATTTAACTTTAAAGTGAAGAGACACAGAAACAATCCCATTTGTGGGAGCAGATCAGCGGGACACTGAATGTTGTTAGCTGTGTAGCTACCCATCTATTAGCATAGCATGAAGTTAGCTACCAGCTAATATCGCTCAAAACCCACATTCAGAGTTCCTCCCTTCTCTGACAGCAGAGCGGCTCGCAGCACTCTGCCAGAATAAAACTACAGACACAGAGCCGGAGACGAGCAGGGCGAGGAACGCTCACGTTAGTCAGCTCATTTAGAAAAGTTTTTAAAAATACAAATAAAAAATAGACATCAGAAAAGTAATTTAAGCATTTGATTAGTGTTGATTTTTTTTTACTGTTCAAATGATATTTGATGCACAACATTTATTCCAACAGTCCTGGTTACTATGGAGACCTCAGAGGGCAAATGGTGGCAGAAAAACTTAAACTGAGCAGTTTTCATGGATGTTGAACCATCAACTGTGACTCTCAGCTGTGTTTGCTCACAGGGAGCATTGTTCTTCATTGGATGTTCATCATTATTCTGTTTCGTTGTTAAATATGAGACAGTTATTTCACAGGTTTAGGTTTTATGTTTGGTGGTTGAGTTCAGAGTAACATTCAACTTTAAAACTCACTGAAACTAGTCAGACCAACTTTTCATTCTCTATTCTTGACTGTTTGAAAACAGACTTTTAAAAGATGAAACAAACATTTAAATCTTTTGTTGGCCAAAATCTGTTCTGTGTGATATAAAAGTTGATTCAATGTAATATCCTCTTGTGTTTTCTGCAGGTCCTCACCGGCAGGGAAACGACTATGAACCTGCTCCACAGAAGTCTCCTAACTCACCTCTTTGAGAACGTTACATCTAGTGTTGAGGTGAATGTGTGTCAGTGGCAGCTGGTGACGGCAAAAAAAAGAGCTTTGTGAAACTTGGATCAGTTGTTGCTCAGACTTACAGAGTGGTTTAGAAAAATACACTTCACCATTTAAGGCAGCTCATTAACACCACAGCGCAGTGTTTCCCATCGGTGGAGAATTTACTTATTGTTGTTGTGGTGGGACGACAGAGGTCACACAGGTTTGGTCCACAACGTTCTGTCCTTGTACAGTTGACGCTGGCTGTCAGGTGGTCTGGTCGGCAGTCGTTGGCTGTAGGATCTTAACTTCTGTCCCGTCTCTGTTGGCTCGCCATCAACTTCAAATCAACTCAAAGAACCTAAACTTGCTGTCAGTGACGTCCAGATTTATTCATGCATCACTCGACTTCCAGGCGGCTTTTTTAATTCCTTTAACTTTGGATAGATGGATAAACTTTATCTTCTTCCCAACAGAGACGGACATTCCTTTGACAAGGCTCAGCAAGACACACAGTTAAATTTTAACTAAATATATACATATAATGTAAATATTACAATCACATATTGTAAATAACTTTATTAATTTCTGAGTAAAGTCGATTGATTGTAACTTAAAACAAGACGATACTTCATGAATTACAAACTATATGAAGTAAACTGGACACAATGTTACGTCTCCTGTTCTTTTTAAATTAGGTTCAATACACCAAATGAAATAAAATGTCTGGGATGTAATTATGTTGCTTCAGTAATGAACATTTCAGTCGTTTTACAGCCAGAAAAAAGCACTAATTAATAATCTACATGTCACATTTGGTATTCTTCCCAGTTGAGTTCATCTCATTATGCTAACTGTTTTAGCTCTGGGCCAATCCACTTGCACTCGTTAGCTTAGCACCTTTCAGCTCAGCTTTACTTTATTTATTTATTTGTTCTTAGTGCCACTCACCAAATCAGGAGATCCTCCGTGTCACTCAACAGGAAATGAAGTCCATCTGTTACCGTTCTGATTTGACAACGTTTAACTTCGATCATGTTTTACTGTTTCATCTGAGTTACATTTTTCAGCTCCGCTCCCTACATCTGACGAAACGGACAAAGATATGTAATAACTTTGTCTTTACTAGTGTCCTGTTAGGACGAAGATATGTAATAACTTTGACCAACACGACTCTGACAGAGGATCAAAAAACAGTTACCAAGTTTCACAAAGACCAGTTTTATACGGGACTTTAGTGTGAATGAGGTCTGTATTTTGTTTTGTGTGTTTTTGTATTGTTTGTGTTTTGTTTGTTTTGTAAATAATAGTCATAGGAAGCTGGAGAAATGAAACAATAATGGTTATGTTGAGCATTATAAGTATGAATAGGTGGCAGGTGACTGACTGCCATTTGAGCCCTGGACCAGCAGGAAGTCTAATAGTCCAGATGAGAAAAGGGAGAAAAAGTAACGTTTTTATATCTGAGATTGTTTTTAAAAATATGAACGTGTTATTGAATGAAAAAGGGGGAAAAGATTCTCTTTTCTCACTTGGATTTCAAAGAAAAGGTAGAGATATAATCAGGTGGGCTGTAAATACTGTACAGATTGTTTGAGAATATTTTTTCTAAAATGAAATGAAATGTTGCATTTTTCAAAACCAAAGTCTAATCAGCCATCTTCTTTGGTGCCTTGTTGTGTTTGTTAACTCTAATGTATTGTCTCAGTGTGTAACATTGATGCTGGCTGAGGGGAGTGTTTTGTAGCTGGATACTTTCAGTTGCTGTTTTCTACAATGTTTTCTACACTCTTACCAACCCCTGCCTTAATGTAAAAACCTAAAACAGCTGCCAACATCAGGACATTCCTGTGTCTTTGGAGAATGATTGTTATGCCATGGGCTGTGTACATTTACTGTACATGACAGAACAAACATGTTGTATTTAAGTCTGCTGCATTTGAACTCATTGGACCAAACCAACTGTAACGTCACAATGTTGCTCACTGTTGAAATAAAATAATGTTAAGTTGTCTTTTTCTCATGTGGTCCATTTTATTTAAGCAGCACTCCTTCAGTCTACATCTGTTGTACCTTCATCTCCTGTCATCCACGTTCAGCTGTTAAATGAAGGCATGAAACTGTCTTAAACAATACAAACACATTACTGTCATGTTCAAACTTCTGTCAAAGCTTTCTGAACACCAGCTTCAGTGTTTGTACATGTAACTCACATTATGGGACAAAGATTTTGTTTGCTGAACATTGAAGCTGCTGTAAACTTGTAAACTCTCTGTAACAGTTATTACTGTTGGAATAAAGAGCTATTTAACACTTATTTTAATTGGATAAAATAACACTTACAGCAGCTTTAATACATTTTATGTCTCTCAGGATCGACCATACTACCAACAAAATGTCCAAATAACCTTTACAGATCAGTGAAACAGTCTGGATCTTTAAATAAACGCATGTCCTTGGACTCAGGATGAGCAGGCAGACAAAGGATCATAGTCTGATTTATTATGAGACAGTTTCTATAAGGAAACATCAACTCGGCCTCAGCGTGACGTCACGCAGCAGTTAGGTCGTGACCACGCCTGTTTACCCGTCACCACCGAGCCACCGCCTGCAGCACAGAGGGGGAACAAGGAAGTGATCGGTTGGGAAACTTGTCAGCGTGCCGAGACCTTCTCACGTATATTTACTGAATATTAACGTATTCACGGATGGGATAAACGTTATACTGGACCTCGTGGTGTTCAGCTGCTGTCCACTGAGACTTTATTTGGGACGTTGGACGTTAAATGTCTCTTTAACGACAGTTAGCGGCAGGTCGGCTTCTCACCGTCGTTAGTTAAAACATTGAGGAAGTTGTTCTGGTTCTGGTTCTGGTTCTGGTTCGTCCTCTACCTTCAGCTTCAACATGAGGACATCTCTGGATCTTTGTGTGTGTCTGCTGACTCTGTGTGGACTAACACTTGGACCAAACGGTAAGAAAGTTGATATTTACTAGTACGTCACGATGTGTAACGTTCACTGTAGCGTTATAACAGCTAAATGTTTTACAGAGGCTCCACCGGATGTCTGGTCGCTACGTTATATGTTATTTAAATCCTACTTAATTCTCCACCGTGTTTTCTGTGTCGACTCATGAACTCATTTAATCACCTTTTGTTCTCGTGCAACTTAGTTTCACTTTTGTCTGACTGCGCTCCAGCCAGCACCCACGTTGATTTACGATTCGTTCTTATACTAGGCATTACGGTAAGATCGTGTAACGATTGATTTCAAAATAAGAGCGAAGAAGGTGAGTTCACATTCATCGGGTCAGTCTGTCAATAATGAATCAATCAATTAATAAACAAACAAATGAATAAATAACTATAGCAATCTGACAAAATAAAACAAAATTAATACATGTATAAAAAGAATAAAACTACTAAAAATAAACTTTTGAAGACTTTTGAAGCTACTAACAGCAATCAGTCGTGATGAGTTCATGAAGGTTTTCTAGTGTTTCTAGTGTTTGTGAGACTATGGTGGGTGGACCTCGGACCTTTCAGTCAGTACTGGAGCATTTCATCAATTATGTGATCATAAACAAGAAATTTCAGAAAGTATAAAATCTTAAAATAATAAAGTATAACACTGCTTTGAGCATGATGCCTGGTGATTAGTCCAGTCATCACAATAGTATACAGCTGTGGCTGTACATGAGAGATCTGTCATGCTATTAAGAGACGTGAAAATATTTCTGTGTTTTGGATCATAATGAAACTGTTGCAGGACAAATTAATTTGACGGCCCACAAGTGACCAAAATGACCTAAAATAAGCCACAAAAAAGTTAGTAAAGTTACAGTCATGGTCTCTGTGTTGTTCTCCATTGTGCTACGATGTGATGACATAATGTACAAGAGGTAACTGTGCTCAGGCCCGGTTGGGGCCGGAGCAATGTGAGTGCAGGACAGCAGTGGACTGGGGAGGAGGGTCGTGCTTCGGCACTATACTGAGCAACTGGGCCAAGTGAGAGTGCACTTGAGCCTTTTGCATTTGTGCTCACTGTTAGACTGCAAACACACTTATTCAGTGATCACAACTTCAAAAGCCTTCACTTAATTCTTGGTGATTTCTATTTATACAACTATACAAGCAAAACTTGATCACCAACATTTAACAGGATCACAGACACTGAGCTCAGATTTCAGCTGAGAGTCTCATGTTTACAATATTGTAATCTTGTTAACGAAGAGAAGTGTGTTTGTGTTGTGTTGTCTCATCCGCTGTGATAATATGCACATGTTTCAAACTGTAAACTCTGAGTAAGAAGTCAGAGTGTAAAGAAAGGCTCCAGGTTGTCCAGCGTTGTGAATATCTCTCTGGACAGTGTGAGGGTCTGTCAGCCTGCAGTGCAGCAGGTCAGAAGCAGCTCCAAACACATCAGAAAATATCTCTTCAAAGGTTTCTAAACACAGTTTTCATATCCAGGTCATCCAGGTCTGATGATGTCATCACTGAAATAACACAAACTGATTTATCAAAGCTGTCTGCTGAGGGAGAATATTTCAGGAGGTGTGATGTGGAGGAAAACTTATAGCCATAAATCATTTGGTTACTAACTACCATGCTTGTAAACTGGTGTTTCAGAGCAAATGTTTTCACCTGACGGCTCTCCATTGAACATAATGATTAAATTTACTTTATTTTTCAGGTCTAGGTGTCAAAGTGGTCGTGGAAGAAGGCAGTGATGCTGTTTTACCCTGTTCCCTCAACACCACGGAGGACATCACAGGAAAGGTCTTTTTCTGGAAGAAAGACGGTCAGAAGGTGGTGTTCTTCTATGATTCAGGCATTCATCACAATAACGGCCTCACAGGTCAAGATGAGCAGTTCAAAGGTCGAGTCTCACATTTTCAAGATCAACTGACGAACGGCAACGCCTCCATAAAGATCAATAAAACAAAGGTGACAGACAGCGGGATCTACAGCTGCGATTTTCCATATCTTCAGCCGAGACAAACATTCAACATTGAGCTTGTTGTTGGTGAGTGCTTTCATTAAACAGTTAATGTGCTGTGTGACAGGCAGGCTTGGGGAGTCAGAGAGTACATATAACTTGAAACATGTTATAAGAATACAAAAAAAGGTAACTGCATTCTGTTAGTTACAGAAAAAGAAGTAATCAGATTACTGATGAATTTTGTAAAAAATAGGGATTATTGTCAGGATTGCCATTTTAAACACGGCTCAGTAACACCCCCAGGACTGTGTGCTCACTGTTCACTCATGACTGCATGAATGAACAGTGGAAAAAAAGGGCACAAATGCTGCCACTGAGGGGGGACGTACTGTACTGCAAATTCTATTTCCGAGTCTGTCAAATCAAACTAAAAATATGAGTTTAGAAAGCAAAGCGCGCATCGGCATAATGGGAGGAACTATCAGCCACTCCGAGTTGCTGCATAGACAATTAAAATTGTGACAAACAACAACTGACTAACTAAAGGATGGAAGGAAAAGTCCTGTTGAACCGTAAGGGGAGCCTGTGCAAACTGTGCAAGACATCTACGATCACCAGAGTAGCAGCTGGTAAGACAGCCAGCGCATAGAGTGCGATCGTGGACTGTACAATGAAACATTTTTGCAGGCGCTAGCTGCTAGCTGTAGCCACCGGGTCGCAGCGCATAGTGACTAGTTAACCTCTAAAATACCAGCGTGTTTTATGCTTGTTGTTTCTGTTAATAAATATGTTTACGTTTACAGACATGATTTAAAATAATGATTTGAATATTATATTGTATTATTTAAACAAATAATAAATGGAAAATATTCAGAAAAGACTAGTATTAAGTTCATAACATCCCCTTTATGTGTAGATAGTGGATAACTTTATTTTACACTATTTAGAGGAAGATTGGGGAAAGATTGTGTGTAAGTGATATTTTCTGATTTGCATTTATTTATTCAGATTGTATTGTAAATTATGTTTCTTGTTTCTTGCACCAAAAGGTTTTTCACCTAATCACCTACCCAACAACTGAAAAATAAAAGAAGGAAAAAGAAAATAAAGGTTTGGTCATTGAGTGGAAGCCAGTTAACACTCTGAGTAGATGTCCATCTCTTTCAAGTGGAGACTGCACAAAAAGTAGATAACTTGACAGTCCATTTTGAAACAGGAAACGGTATGATGACCGGCTGGTTGCAAACAATATATACAGTCATGGTCAAAGGTTTACATACAATATAAAATTGTATATCAATGATTTCTAAGCTCTCATGTTTCTGTGATGAATGAGTGGAACACAAACTACTTTGTCACTAAAAACATTCATGAAGTTTGGTTCAAATCTGAATTTATTGTAGGTCTTCAGAAAATGTGACCAAATCTGCTGAATCAAAAATATACATACAGTAATTCTAATATTTGTTTAAATGTCTCTTGACCATTTTCACCTCAATCGCATGCTCTTGAAAGTCATCCACAAGCTTCTGGCTTAACCTTCAACAACTCTTCTTGACAGAATTGGTTAAGTTCAACTAAATGTGTTGGCCTCCTGGCTCTGACTTGTTTCTTCAGTACAGTCCAAATGTTCCTGAGTTATCCAGTCCTTTACCACTTGTGATGTGTGTTTGGGATCATTGTCCTGTTGGAACACCCAACTGCACCTAAGAGCCAATCTTCTGGAGGATGATTTTAGGTTTTCCTGAAGAATTTTGAGATGATCCTCCTTCTTCATTATTCCATTTACTTTCTTTGGAGCAGCAGATCCACTGACAGCAGAACAGCACCACAGCATAACACTACCAGCACCATGCTGGACAGTAGGTTTGGTGTTCTCAGGTTAAAGGCTTCACCGTCTCTCCTCCAAACATATTGCTGCTCATTGTGGCCAAACAACTCTGCTTTGAAATGGCTCCAAGTGACTTTCCTGACTTGTTCAAATCAATAATGAGCTCTTTCAGACCAATACTGAGCTCTTTAGACTTTCCCTTTGTAGTGTTTGTGGCTGAGTCTAATGGCTGCATCAAACAGGTCTTATTAAAATGGGCCCAGAAAAGTCACCAGCTGTTATCAATCAGAATCACTCAGAAGAAGTTAAGATGCTACAAAGAACAATTGATTCACACAACTTTCTATAATCATCTAAACTGATTGTTCAATATACTGTATGTATATTTATGATCCAGCAGATTTGGTGACACTTTCAGAAGACTGATGATAAATTCAGATTTGAAACAAACTTCATGAATGTTTTTAGTGACAAAGTAGTTTGTGTTCCACTTGTTCATCACAGAAACATGAGAGCTGTAGAAATCATTGGAGCTGAAGGCTGCCATGATAAACATGTTCTTTACAAGTGGAGGTAAAGTGTTGACCATGACTGTGTTACATCTAAACAGTCACTAAAATATGTTTCTGAAAGCATTTTAGGCAGCAGTGGGCAGAGTAGTGACAGACTCTTGGTTCATAGTTGCACCATCTGGTTCAGACAGTTTGATCAGAGTTTGGTGAGATGATCCTCACACGATACAAGAGAGACGGGCAGCTTTCTCTCTCTCTCAACATCTGAGTTTTACTCGGCAAAAAGGTGAGGGGGCTCTGGGTGCAGGCAAAATAGAGAGAAGTTTAACATTGTTCATTTGTGTTTAGTACCAACATTGTAGTGACACAAAGCTGGTTGTAAATCTAGTGTGAGCCTCACATTGTGCTTTTCTGCTCCTCTCCTGTCTTCTCTCTTAAACACAGTGTTTCATTCAGTGACGGGATAAAAACAACATGCCATGATTACATCACTAGTGCCTTAGTTATACTTGATATCTCACAGTCCAGCAGTAAATGCTGTACTGCCCTTAAGAAGCTGTTGTTTATATTGTGTTCACAGGTGCATCTCCAAAGCCACACATCACCACACTTGATGTCACAGAGGACAGGTCACTGCTGCAGTGTGAAGTTCAAGGAGCTTTTCCAAAACCTAAAGTCGAGTGGCAGGACAGAGCTGGAAACATCCTTCCTGCTGAGGAGCCTCAGGTCTCAGAGAGTGGATGCCGTTACTACATTACCCTCAACACCACTGTGAACAAGACAGGATGCTACCGCTGTGTAGCCACACAGGAGGACATTAACCATCAGATATATGCTGAGACCTTCGTGCCTTTCAGGGGTGAGATTTCTTTCCTGATGGTTTAGTCATCAAAGAATTTTCATTGTTCACGTTATTAAATTTACATTTAATTGTTGTTTCTGCAGAGTCTATATTCAGGTTAATGCACATGATATGCAGCAACAAGTTGAGTTTACATTAACTTTTTGTGATGTGTTTCAGATGACTTATCCAGAAAAGGGGAGCAGTGGAGGTCAACAACTATACTCCTTGCTGCGCTTGTTGCAGTTTTACTTCTGGTTGTTGCTTTAATGCGCTGTAGATGTAAGTTTATATCATGTATTACACTAACATAACCATCATGTGCTGACATCAACTTTACAGATACATTGTGTGATACGATCACGTCCAGACAGTTTGTCTTTTTGTCTCCTAAGATTTGAACCCTTCTGTTTATTTACATGATGCCTCTGGTTCAATACTGACTGATTACATGAAAAGAAAATGAAATACACTCATGAATCATTGCCTAACACTATTGATTAAGCTCCATCAGACAGACCTCTGAACATCACTCACTCATGTTTTTCGTATAGTTCACAAGTGTACATTTGAAAGTAGAGGCTCTACATCCTGAAGCTTTCTGCTGATAAATGTAATTAAAACAATCAAAAAGGCTCATCTAGATACAAATTAATACCTTTTTAAAGAGGCACTATGTCGTTTAAAGAAGTTCAAACTCAGAAATATGTATTTCCTCCATGTATTTCCTAGCTTAGCATAAAGACTGGAAGCAGAAGGAAACAGACTAAAGTTAGAAATACACCTTCAGCACCAGGCTAACTGTTTCACCCTGTTTATGGGTGTAATGCTAAAGCTAGGCTAATGGCTTCCTGATTCCATCAGACTCCATATTGATAATGAATTAATTGGTTAAGTTATGAAGCCAAAGAGCTGAACATGTTCTGGTATCAGCTCTGTGACTCACAGCTGTTGGTGCTCATTATTAACACTCAGGTGTCAAAGTGCTTCATTTGGCAGCAGAGTGAGTTTGAATTGGATGTTTATAATAATCCTAATATGTAGTGATGGAAGCTGAAATCATGACGTGTCATTAAATGTGAGACGGTGATCTAATGTTATGTTTGGTGGTCGACCTCAGTGTAACATTGAACATTGAGATTCTTCTGTAAAACAATGAAAGTAAAACTGAAACCGTTCAGAGCAACTTTTCACTCTCCATTCTTGACTGTTTGAAAACAGACTTTTAAAAGATGATACAAACATTAAAATCTGCACCAAAATCATTTCTGTGTGACGTAAAAGTTGACTTTCTGTAATGTGTACTTTTGTTTTTTGCAGGTGGTTCTGAGGTGAAAAAACCGTGTCACATGTCAGGTTAGTCCCCTCTCAGCAATGTTGGTTCGTAACAAATTACATTTACTCCACTTTCAACCAATCCCTCAAAACTTCTCAAACTCACCAGAGAAGTTTTTTCTCCTCCTCCACTTTCTGATATGTTCCCTTTACTCACAGATTCATTTTCTTTTGTTGTTGTTTCCTTTGTTAGGTGACTTTAGTATCTAGAAAAGCACTATACGTTTAATGTATCATTATTATTATTTACATTACATATACTTGAGTCACTTTTTTTAAAACAAGGCATTTGTTTTGAAAACAGACTTTTAAAAGATGAAACAAACATTAACATTTGCACCAAAATAATTTTTGTGTGATATAAAAGTTGACTTTCTGTAATGTAAACTTTTGTTTTGTTTTCTGCACATTCTCATCCGTGGAAAATGCCTCCTCCAGATGATCCAGATGATCCAGATGATCCAGATGATCTAGAGATGGTCTTTTTAGGTAAGTCACCTCTCAGCAATGGTGGTTCGTAAGAAATGACATTTACTCCACTTTAAAAAAATCCCTAAAAAACACACCTCTCGAGCAACTAGTAGGAACACCCAAAACAGCTTGCTCTGTAAAATGAGCTGTGATTGGCTGAACACTGCCGTCACGGCACTGATTTTTTAAAGCCTGAATACAGAGCCAAGAGGAGACACAGAAGTCCAGTGTTCTGTCATAACACTATGAATTACAATATGCTGAAAGGTTATAATGGATTTTTGACCAAATGACGCCAGAAATAACTTACACACACCAGCTTTAATGTATCATTATTATTATTTACATTACATATACTTGAGTAACTTTTTTGAATAAATTACAAAACTGAGTGATTTTATAAAGGAGTCTGGTGAGTTTCTCTCCCTTTTCATCCTCTTCTCTCTCTCTTCATCTCCTTGCTGTAGTATGTTGGTGTTGTAGTTTGCCGTCTGTTGTAGTGCAGGACGTCCTCTAATTGTTGTTAATAACTATTTAATATAAGTTTTACTTTTACTTACTACTTGAGTACTTATTTTGGCTACTCTACCCACTGAATATGTATTTCTGATTCTGGAGTGAACTGTCCCTTTGAGCCAGTTAATCATCTGACATGAGATACTTTACATTAATACTTAGTAATATAAACGTTGACTTGATGTAATGTGTACTTTTGTTTTGTTTTCTGCACATTCTCTATCCGCGGATAATGTCTCCTCCAGATGTTCCAGAGGAAGACTCGTCAGGTAAGTCTCCTCTCAGCAATGTTGGTTCGTAACAAACAACATTTACTCCACTTTCAACAAATCCCTCAAAACACACCTCTTCAAAACTTCTTACAATCACCAGAGAAGTTTGTTCTCCTCCTCCACTTTCTGATATGTTCCCTTTACTCACTAATTAACTTTCTTTTTTGTTGTTTCCTTTGTTAAGTGACTTTAGTATCTAGAAAAGCACTATACGTTTAATGTATGATTATTATTATTTACATTACATATACTTGAGTCACTTTTTTGAATGAATTGTTGAGCCGGTCAGGCTGTAACCTTTAACAGTTCAACTCTTTAAGTTATACCATTACCAGTATTAGACTCAGGAGGTGGTTAGCTTAGCTTAGCATAAAGACTGGAAGCAGAAGGAAACAGACTTAAGTTAGAAAAACACCTTCAGCACCAGGCTAACTGTTTCACCCTGTGTATGGGTGTAATGCTAAAGCTAGGCTAATGGCTTCCTGATTCCATCAGACTCCATATTGATAATGAATTAATTGATTAATTTATTAAACCAAAGAGCCGAAACATCTTCTGGTATCAGTTCTTGATTCAGCGTCTGAACGTGCATCTCCAGTGCCTTGTGATCAGAGGTCACTTCTCCGCTCTGTGTACATCACATACATACACATACATCAGTGGAACAAATGAAACTTTGTCTTGTACACAAAGAATAAAGAACTTCTTCTATAACCTGCTGAATTAACCAGAAGACAAAATAATTAAGAATTCATCACAGTGAGCGTTTCACAAAGTTGATAAAGTTTGTCCAAACTCAACAACTTACAAAACTGAGTGATTTCATAAAGGAGTCTGGTGAGTTTCTCTCCCTTTTCATCCTCTTCTCTCTCTCTCTTCATCTCCTTGCTGTAGTATGTTGGTGTTGTAGTTTGCCATCTGTTGTAGTGCAGGACGTCCTCTAATTGTTGTTAATAACTATTTAATATAAGTTTTAATTCTACTTGAGTACTTATTTTTGGCTCCTCTACCCACTGAATATGTATTTCTGATTCTGGAGTGAACTGTCCCTTGGAGCCAGTTAATCATCTGACATGAGATACTTTACATTAATACTTAGTAATATAAACGTTGACTTGATGTAATGTGTACTTTTGTTTTGTTTTCTGCACATTCTCTATCCAGATGTGTCTCCTCCAGATGTTCCAGAGGAAGACTCGTCAGGTAAGTCTCCTCTCAGCAATGTTGGTTCGTAACAAACAACATTTACTCCACTTTCAACAAATCCCTCAAAACACACCTCTTCAAAACTTCTTACAATCACCAGAGAAGTTTGTTCTCCTCCTCCACTTTCTGATATGTTCCCTTTACTCACTAATTAACTTTCTTTTTTTGTTGTTTCCTTTGTTAAGTGACTTTAGTATCTAGAAAAGCACTATACGTTTAATATATGATTATTATTATTTACATTACATATACTTGAGTCACTTTTTTGAATGAATTGTTGAGCCGGTCAGGCTGTAACCTTTAACAGTTCAACTCTTTAAGTTATACCATTACCAGTATTAGACTGTGGAGGTGGTTAGCTTAGCTTAGCATAAAGACTGGAAGCAGGAGGAAACAGACTTAAGTTAGAAAAACACCTTCAGCACCAGGCTAACTGTTTCACCCTGTGTATGGGTGTAATGCTAAAGCTAGGCTAATGGCTTCCTGATTCCATTAGATTCCATATTTATAATGAATTAATTGATTAATTTATTAAACCAAAGAGCCGAAACATCTTCTGGTATCAGTTCTTGATTCAGCGTCTGAACGTGCATCTCCAGTGACTTGTGATCAGAGGTCACTTCTCCGCTCTGTGTACATCACATACATACACATACATCAGTGGAACAAATGAAACTTTGTCTTGTACACAAAGAATAAAGAACTTCTTCTATAACCTGCTGAATTAACCAGAAGACAAAATAATTAAGAATTCATCACAGTGAGTGTTTCACAAAGTTGATAAAGTTTGTCCAAACTCAACAACTTACAAAACTGAGTGATTTTATAAAGGAGTCTGGTGAGTTTCTCTCCCTTTTCATCCTCTTCTCTCTCTCTTCATCTCCT
Source organism: Pagrus pagrus (assembly GCF_965226575.1). NCBI lineage: Eukaryota > Metazoa > Chordata > Actinopteri > Spariformes > Sparidae > Pagrus > Pagrus pagrus. Next base: position 2,417,422 of record NC_140187.1, on the reverse strand, counting down.
TGCTGTAGTATGTTGGTGTTGTAGTTTGCTGTCTGTTGTAGTGCAGGACGTCCTCTAATTGTTGTTAATAACTATTTAATATAAGTTTTAATTCTACTTGAGTACTTATTTTTGGCTACTCTACCCACTGAATATGTATTTCTGATTCTGGAGTGAACTGTCCCTTGGAGCCAGTTAATCATCTGACATGAGATACTTTACATTAATACTTAGTAATATAAACGTTGACTTGATGTAATGTGTACTTTTGTTTTGTTTTCTGCACATTCTCTATCCGCGGATAATGTCTCCTCCAGATGTTCCAGAGATTGTCATGACAGGTAAGTCTCCTCTCAGCAATGTTGGTTCGTAACAAACAACATTTACTCCACTTTCAACAAATCCCTCAAAACACACCTCTTCAAAACTTCTTACAATCACCAGAGAAGTTTGTTCTCCTCCTCCACTTTCTGATATGTTCCCTTTACTCACTAATTAACTTTCTTTTTTTGTTGTTTCCTTTGTTAAGTGACTTTAGTATCTAGAAAAGCACTATACGTTTAATGTATGATTATTATTATTTACATTACATATACTTGAGTCACTTTTTTGAATGAATTGTTGAGCCGGTCAGGCTGTAACCTTTAACAGTTCAACTCTTTAAGTTATACCATTACCAGTATTAGACTGTGGAGGTGGTTAGCTTAGCTTAGCATAAAGACTGGAAGCAGAAGGAAACAGACTTAAGTTTGAAAAACAACTTCCAGCACCAGGCTAACTGTTTCACCCTTTTTATGGGTGTAATGCTAAAGCTAGGCTAATGGCTTCCTGATTCCATTAGATTCCATATTTATAATGAATTAATTGATTCATTTATTAAACCAAAGAGCCGAAACATGTTCTGGTATCAGTTCTTGATTCAACGTCTCAACGTGCATCTCCAGTGACTTGTGATCAGAGGTCACTTCTCCGCTCTGTATACATCACATACATACACATACATCAGTGGAACAAATGAAACTTTGTCTTGTACACAAAGAATAATGAGATCTTCTATAACATGCTGAGTACTTGAGGACTTATTTTTGGCTCCTCTACCCACTGAATATGTATTTCTGATTCTGGAGTGAACTGTCCCTTTGAGCCAGTTAATCATCTGACATGAGATACTTTACATTAATACTTAGTAATATAAAAGTTGACTTTCTGTAATGTATACTTTTGTTTTGTTTTCTGCAGATCCTCATCCTCGGATAATGCCTCCTCCAGATGTTCCAGAGATTGTCATGTCAGGTAAGTCTCCTCTCAGCAATGTTGGTTCGTAACAAATTACATTTACTCCACTTTCAACAAATCCCTCAAAACACACCTCTTCAAAACTTCTTACAATCACCAGAGAAGTTTGTTCTCCTCCTCCTCTTTCTGATATGTTCCCTTTACTCACTAATTCATTTCCTTTTGTTGTTGTTTCCTTTGTTAAGTGACTTTAGTATCTAGAGAAGCACTATACGTTTAATATATGATTATTATTATTTACATTACATATACTTGAGTCACTTTTTTGAATAAATTGTACTTTTCTGAGTAGTTTATTACAGAATACTTTTACTTGAGTAGATTGTCAGCTGGCAATCAAAATCAATGGAACAAAGGAAACTTTGTCTTGTACACAAAGAATAAAGAACTTCTTCTATAACCTGCTGAATTAACCAGGAGACAAAATAATTAAGAATTCATCACAGTGAGCGTTTCACAAAGTTGATAAAGTTTTTTCAAACTCAACAACTTACAAAACTGAGTGATTTTATAAAGGAGTCTGGTGAGTTTCTCTCCCTTTTCATCCTCTTCTCTCTCTCTTCATCTCCTTGCTGTAGTATGTTGGTGTTGTAGTTTGCTGTCTGTTGTAGTGCAGGACGTCCTCTAATTGTTGTTAATAACTATTTAATATAAGTTTTACTTCTACTTGAGTACTTATTTTTGGCTCCTCTACCCACTGAATATGTATTTCTGATTCTGGAGTGAACTGTCCCTTTGAGCCAGTTAATCATCTGACATGAGATACTTTACATTAATACTTAGTAATATAAACGTTGACTTGATGTAATGTGTACTTTTGTTTTGTTTTCTGCACATTGTCATCTGCGGATAATGTCTCCTCCAGATCTAAGGATTCTCGTATCACGTAAGTCCCCTCTCAGCAATGTTGGTTCGTAACAAACAACATTTACTCCACTTTCAACAAATCCCTCACAACACACCTCTTCAAAACTTCTTACAATCACCAGAGAAGTTTGTTCTCCTCCTCCACTTTCTGATATGTTCCCTTTACTCACAGATTAACTTTCTTTTTTTGTTGTTTCCTTTGTTAAGTGACTTTAGTATCTAGAAAAGCACTATACGTTTAATGTATCATTATTATTATTTACATTACATATACTTGAGTCACGTGTTTGAACAAATTGTACTTTTCTGAGTAGTTTATTACAGAATACTTTTACTTGAGTAGATTGTCAGCTGGTCCCAGGTCTGCTGCTGCTCTGTTATCTACCACAGCCAGGCCTCCACATGACATGAAGCAGGATAATGACTGAAGCTACAGCAGGAGTCTGGCTTTCAAATAACGCTAACCGCTAATATTTACAGCCGCATTAACAACACACAGTACAATGAGCTGCAGAGCATCAGAGGACAGAGCTGACACTGAGCTGACAGAGAGCAGTAAGCATGGCGGCAGGAACGAAGGGTGCAGAGGTGCTGCAGCTCCCCTCAAACAAGGCATTATTAAAAACACTGATCGATAGGAGTGATCAGACTTGTAGCAGAGAGAGAGAGAGAGCTCATATGTGGACGAGCAGCAAAGAGGGACAGAAGTGTCCACAGGACTTAAAATCTGTTGTTGATCATGAAGCTAAGATTTCTCTACAACTCTGTGATTTGTCAGTCAGGGTCTCTGTGACCAACAGGAAGATCAGCGTTATATTCGCCCCTCTCCTCTGTGAAACGTCTGTATCCTCACTGAGCTGCATTATTATAAACTATGAGGCTGTTTATTCAGGCAGTAACGTGCGTCTCTGTTGAGCCGGTCAGGCTGTATCCTTTAACAGTTCAACTCTTTAAGTAACACCCTTACCAGTATTAGACTCATGAGGGTTTTAGCTTAGCTTAGCATAAAGACTGGAAGCAGAAGGAAACAGACTAAAGTTAGAAATACACCTTCAGCACCAGGCTAACTGTTTCACCCTGTTTATGGGTGTAATGCTAAAGCTAGGCTAATGGCTTCCTGATTCCATCAGATTCCATATTGATAATGAATGAATTGATTAAGTTATGAAGCCAAAGAGCTGAACATGTTCTGGTATCAGCTCTGTGACTCACAGCTGTGATTGCTCAGTGATCATTATTAACAGCTGAGTTTGAAATAGATGTTTCTAAAAATCCTGACAGGAAGTGATGGAAGCTGAAATCTTGACATAATTAAATGTGAGTCAGTGATTTAACAGGTTGAGGATTTATGTTTGGTGGTCGAGTTCAGAGTCGTCTTTAAAACACACTGACTGAAACCATTCAGATAAATCTTTCACTCTCCATTACTGACTGTTTGAAACAGACTTTAGAAAGAAACAAACATTAAAATCTGTGTTGTTCTGTTTAATATAAAGGTTGACTCTGCATAATGCATACTTTTGTTTACTGCAGGTTTCCTGTGACCCGGGAGCTGAAAGAGAGCTTCGAGCAGAGCCACTGAAGTCTTTTTGATACCTTTACCTGTGTGTGTGTGTGTGTGTGTGTGTGTGTGTGAATATGTAATCTACAGCCTCATGATCGTGAGAGACGTTTGTGAAACGGGATCATTTGTTGGTCAGACTGAGTTGTTGTGATAAATCTACAGCCTCATAAAACTCGACAACTCTGATATCAACAAAGATATAACATGTTTCACACAGATCATTTTTATTACAGCAGTTTTGTGTTGATTTATTGAAATATGTACAGTCGCTGTGACTCAACATGATTGTTTCAGAACTCTGTATTTTTGTTACTTGATATAATGTCTTGTTTCTTCATCCCATTATCTTCCTCATTGTATTTCTCTTCTCTCACACTGTTGTCTAAAAGGACTAAACTGAAGCGTCCACCAGACTGTTGTTAACGACATTATATCACCTAAATGACATGAAGCGACATGCACAACTCAACAAAACAGCAAAAATATGATGATTAGATGACAAAACTTAACAGAGACATGATAAAACTAACCTGAGTTACCGGTTTTATGAATGATCATAATGATTGTTTCCAATGTAAATATTTAATTAAGAGTGGAACCAAACCCTGAATCAGGTGACCCGTCTCACCAGAAGACCCCTGGTTCTTGGGCTTTATTTAAAATATATAATGTATTTATAATGTAATTTGACCATGTAGTGCCTTTAAAAGGACAAAACTGCAGCTGGATCAATTAAAAATAACAGGACAAAGAATTCTGGAAGAAAGAAATTGGGTCTGAAGGAGTTAAAGAGTGTTTACAGGAAGCTTCATCAGATAACACTGATATCCTGAGTGGTGATATTATTATAGAGGAGGTTAAAAAGACTGTAGGAAAAGCTTAAAGAGGGATCTGGAATAGAAGATGTTAAGATCTCAGTGCCTGCATATACACATTCATCATCAACCATCATCAGGACCAGATGTTTTGCATGTTTTGTAGGCGTTCAAAAGGCTTTTGATGTGCAGGTGGATTGTAGAAATCCAGACCTTGTATAGTTTTCTCCACCAAGGACGTTGTGATGTCACCTGTGTCTGTGTGTCGGCTGGTTTGTCAGCAGACTCACACAAAAACAGATCTCCATGAAACTCAGATGGAGGATGTGTCTCGGCCCAGAATAGACCCCATTAACTTCTGGTGTGGATCCATGAAGGGATGGAGTCAAGACGTTTTTGTCACTTTTTCTTAAATGTAGTAAGTTTTTTTTTAACATTTTCTTTAATTTCTCAGGGAACAATGTGTGGATCTTGATGAAAACAAATCTGGCAGATTAAGGCGGCTGGTATCTATGAGTGAGGACAAAACTAGAATTGTCAATAGTACATTTTTGCCTTTTTTCTTGACTGCAAAGGATTTTAAATGGACTTATATAGATTAACTTGGCTTTAAATGTTTGGACCTGTGGGTGGATTGTAGAAATCCAGACCTTGTTTTCGTCGCTGTGTAGTGGCACACAGAGCTGGTATTTGTGCTCTGACCATCGACGTCGGTGAGGTCAGAAATATTCAGGAGGACAAACGTTTGTGTGAGGATGTGATTTGGGGGAAGTGAGTCTGATTCAAACATTCGTCCTCGCCCTCTTCTGTTGGGTTTATGGCAGTTATCCAGATGTGCTGCCATATGCTTAACTGTCTCTGTTCCTGCACTGAGGAGCAACGTGAAGATGTTCCTGAATGTAGCTGCATGTGTGTGAACAGTGAAAATCACTGGTGGTGCCTTAAAAGACATTCAGTCATTTACTGTCTGTACAGGAGGCTCCTGGATTATTTAATACAGAAGCTTTTTTTATTACTTGTGTTGGTTTTATCATCATTGATGGTCTGAAGGTTTGATTGTTAGCGGTTCTTCAGTTGCTTCACTGTTTCTTTATTAAATGTAAATGATGCATTTTGTACCAGCCTTGTATATAATTGTATGTAATTAGTAAAATAATAGTTGTTGAACTGTGTATGACTGTGAATATGAAGCCTGTCAGCGCTCGTTACTCACTTTAATAAACTGAATTAATCCAAAAGGTTGAGACTGTGGTTGATAATCATTTCCTGTTCATTCTCATTGAAACTGCATCAGTTGCTTTACACTGGACTCTTTGGTCAGTGGTGCAGGAAATACTCAGATCTTACCAAGACAACACAAAGAAACTCCTTCATGATTAAAGTTCTGCATTCAGAGTAACTAAAGGAAAAGTCCAGAAGTTTTATCAGCAAAATGCACTTTTAGTTTCAACAGTAAAATGTCCCTTAGGACCAGTGGATGTTATGTTATGGCCCGATTATTTGATTGTAACTCACTGAAGCAGCATTTTACTGTTGTAGCTGCGCGAGGTGGAGCCAGTTTGAACTGTTTTAACTCCTAACCTGCAGGTGTCGGCTCCTCCAGACGGTCACCAGATAAATCTGAAGAGAGGAAATAAGAAAAAACAAAGTTCTGACACAGAAATCTGTTTTCTGATCGATGCTTTTTTGTGACACACTGAATAATTTGAGCTTCTGGATTGAAGCAGTTACTTAAATGAAACCATGTGAGAAGTGAAGAGAAACTCAAGTATTTTATTTAAGGACAATTCTGAAGAAGTGTTGAGGGAAAACTTCTACTAATGCTGGTAATTCTTAATTCTTTTGTTTGTTTGTTTTTTTTAATATATTTTTGTTCTATCTGTTTTCTAACACTGAACATGAGGACATGAGACTTCAGGAAATGCAGCACCAGGTCAACAAATTCTGGAGTTCCTGGAGCCAACTTGCCGGTCCCAATCTCTTTGTGAGGCGTAACACCACACAGAGGAATGTTGCAGTCGGAGATATTGATTGGTTGTGCGACCAGAATGCACTGAGGGGCCACTTTAAATTGGGGAGAGTCATCGGTGCCAACCCAGACTCCAGAGGCATTGTACGGGATGTGAATGTCAGAGTTGTGGCAAGCTCCTGCATCCCTGAGGTGAGGCCTGCAACATCAGCATCCAAGCGTCCTGCCTCCAGCATCCGGAGGGACCTTCAGTCCACAATTCTTCACCGGGACGTCCGACGATTGGTGGTTCTGCTGCCAGTTGAGGAGCAGACAGGAAGCCCGGGAGGGAATCCCTAAACCTATAAGTTTACTGTGTGCGATCTTTCCAGCGGTTCTCGTGGGAAGATCGAGTGGGAGGTGTTGAGTTGAGCTGCAGGCCACGCCCATCTGAGTGCATCAGGTGTGGGCGTGTCTCCAAGCCTGAAGCCAGCTCATTCAGGGCACCAGGTGGAGACGATCTGGAAAATCAGGGGTTTTGGAGGCACTGACTCAATGGACAGTGAAGTGTGAGCAGTGTGTCAGAGAGTCTGGACTGGGGAAAAGGAGACTGCAGGACTAAAAGCTTGGGTCAAAGAAGGAGGAAGGAGCCGGTGAGCATTGCATTGGGGTTGTGGGCTGTGAACAAATTGTGATTAAAATGGTTAAAATGTTATATATTTAATGTCATGTGGGTTGAGGGGTTAAACGCTGACAAAGTTGTAAGGTTAAAATTATCATTCAATTTAAAATGTATTTAATTCATTTTGGGGTTTTGAGTATGGGTATTTTCCACTTATTTCCAAGTTTGGTTTCTAGTGCCTTTTAAAAATTAAGTAGTTGATTTGGGTTATGGTGATTTATGGATTCTTTGGTTACATTTTTCTCGACCTTCTATTTTTGTATTTGTGTTTAAGGTTTTTCACCTGTTTGGCCGTGGCAACTTTCAAATAAAAGAAAGAAAAGAGAAAAGCTGAATCTTGGTCACTGAGTGAATTCCAGTCACATCTCCTGAAACAAGCTGCCATCAGTGGGCAGAGTAGTGACAGACTCTTGGTTCATAGTTGCACCATCTGGTTCAGACAGTTTGATCAGAGTTTGGTGAGATGATCCTCACACGATACAAGAGAGACGGGCAGCTTTCTCTCTCTCTCAACATCTGACTGTACTCTTTGTGTCCGTGGATCAACAATCTGTAGTTGATATGACGCCCTGAAATCTGAAGGATGACGTGTTTTGGCCGAGTTGTGCAGGTAAAAAGGTGAGGGGGCTCTGGGTGCAGGCAAAATAGAGAGAAGTTTAACATTGTTCATTTGTGTTTAGTACCAACATACCAACAAATCTAGTGTGAGCCTCACATTCTCTCTCTCTCTCTCTCTCTCTCTCTCTCTCTCTCTCTCTCGCTCTCTCTCTCTCTCTCCACACGTCATGTAGTTGACCAATCAGAGGTGGTTCCGATCCGATCGTTCACTGCAGAGAGCCGGTGTGGCTTTGAGACTTCACTACAGCTCAGAGGAGGAGGAAGTTATCGGATGGCGAACTTCTTCACGTATATTTACTGAATATTAACGTATTCACGGATGGGATAAACGTTAAACTGGACCTCGTGGTGTTCAGCTGCTGTCCACTGAGACTTTATTTGGGACGTTGGACTATAAATATGTCTTTAACAACAGTTAGCGGCAGGTCGGCTTCTCACCGTCGTTAGTTAAAACATTGAGGAAGTTGTTCTGGTTCTGGTTCTGGTTCTGGTTCGTCCTCTACCTTCAGCTTCAACATGTGGACATCTCTGGATCTTTGTGTTTGTCTGCTGACTCTGTGTGGACTAACACTTGGACTAACCGGTAAGAAAGGTGATATTTACTAGTACGTCATGATCTGTAACGTTAGGGTCTGTCAATAATGAATGAATAAATAAACAAACAAAGAAATAACTCCTGCCTGTAATTTGTATTTTAAAGATTGTGGCTGTGAGTATGAACACTTTGTCATCTCAGTTGTGTGAATAATTAGTCAAACTAATAAAAGATAAAGTTGGAAACATCACGTGGACCTAAATGACAGACTGTCATTGAGAGTCTTCTCAGAGCATTTACACTCCAGAGGTCACCACAGTATCATATATTTTCACTCTAAATTAAGACTGGAATTAAAAGGAAATTTCCACTGACCCGTTTTAGTTCAGAAGGACAGTTCATGTCATCACAATGTCAAAGACCCAACAGCAGGACAATATGATGTTGAATTTTATGGGGCGCCAATTGTAAAGTTGCGCATGCTAAAATAAGCAGCAACTTTTCGCAACATTTAACAACAAACCATGTCTAAAAACGTATATGAATTTTTTTGTTACTTTTTTTTTTGTTATTTTCAGCAATATTTGTGAAATTTACTTTTCTCATAAAAATATAACGTCAATGTTAAATCTAAATGTTAAATCTGAATCTAAATGTTACATTTAAATCTAAATGTTAAATCTAAATTTCACGGGTGAAACTAAATATTTAACTAATATGCAAATTCACACTGCCGGAAGTACCAAAATAAAAGCTCACGTAACATTTGACAAGGAATGTAACATTTAGATTTATTTTTAACATTTAGTATTTAGATTTAGATTTAACATTTATATTTAAATGTAACATTTAGATTTAGATTTAACATTTAGATTTAACATTGACATATTTTTACGAGAAAAGTAAATATCACAAATTTCACAAACGTAAAAATTCACAAATGTTTTTTTAAACGTGGTTTGTTGCTATATGTTCCGAAAAGTTGCTGTTAATTTTAGCATGCACAACTTTACAATCTGCGCCCCATAGAATTTCAAAATTAAAGCCCTTTAAAAGTTCATGAATAGGTTATGTTTTCAGCTGACTTTTAGATTGATATTAAAACTAAACTTGTCAGCAGTGGTACAATGTTTTATTATGTCTTTATCTGTTATAAAAATGTACAAATGATCTGATATACTAGTTAATTTAACTAAAACAGAAAAGCAAAGGAAACATCAGTGAATGACAGATTTAGGGGCCCTCAGTGTGAGGTCCTAACTGATAACTGTACATTTGTTTGATCCTTACTGTGGTGTTAAAGAGTGTAAAGAATGGCTCCAGCGTTGTGAATATCTCTCTGGACAGTGTGAGGGTCTGTCAGCCTGCAGTGCAGCAGGTCAGAAGCAGCTCCAAACACATCAGAAAATATCTCTTCAAAGGTTTCTAAACACAGTTTTCATATCCAGGTCATCCAGGTCTGATGATGTCATCACTGAAATAACACAGACTGATTTATCAATGCTCTCTGCTGAGGGAGAATATTTCAGCAGGTGTGATGTGGAGGAAAACTTATAGCCATAAATAATTTGGTTACTAACTACCATGCTTGTAAACTGGTGTTTCAGAGCAAATGTTTTCACCTGACGGCTCTCCGTTGAACATAATGATTAAATTTACTTTATTTTTCAGGTCCAGGTGTCAAAGTGGTCGTGGAAGAAGACAGTGATGCTGTTTTACCCTGTTCCCTCAACACCAAGGAGGACATGACAGGAAAGATCTTTGACTGGAGGAAAGACGGTCATCAGGAGGTGTTCTTCTATGATTCAGGCATTCATTACAATAACGGCCTCACAGGTCAAGATGAGCAGTTCAAAGGTCGAGTCTCACATTTTCAAGATCAACTGAAGAACGGCAACGCCTCCATAAAGATCCATAATACGAATGTGGCCGACAGCGGGACCTACAGCTGCATTTTTCTACGTCTTCAGCCGAGACAAACATTCAACATTGAGCTTGTTGTTGGTGAGTGCTTTCATTAAACAGTTAATGTGCTGTGTGACAGGCAGGCTCGGAGAGTCAGAGAGTACATAGAGCTTAAAACATGTTATTAGGATACAAAAAAAGGTAACTGTATTCTCTTAGTTACAGAAAAATAAGTAATCAGATTACTAATAAGTTTTAATAGGAATATGTAGGGATAGGGGTAGGGTAGATAAATAGAGATTGTTATCAGGATTACCATTTTAAACAGTAACAGTTATCAGTAACACCCCCAGGACGCGGGTGTAAATGCAGAGTTCACTCATTCCCATTGCACAAAAGCCTGATCTTAGCAGGTTTAAGTTGGATATTTGACCAGTGGGAAAGGGGTGAGCAGATTCCTGAGACAGATCCTGGTCAACTTTTACAGAGGAGCAATAAAAATCATCCTGACTGGAAACATCCCACACTGGCTGGTTTGATCGTGGCCCTGGACAGGAAGGCTCTACAGCGGTTTTCTTCTCTGATGCATCTTCTCACCGTTTCAGTTATCAGATGATAGTTTAAACATGCAGCTCCCTCATTAAATATGTGGCCTTTGTTGTGCTGAAAAATGAATCCATTAATAACATGTAACAAGTTCATAATATCACCCGTGCACTGTGCAAAACATAATGTTCTTATTTATCTTTCAGAACCGATCTTTAAAGACCGATCAAGAGAAATCCCAGGTGAGTGATGATGTCACTGATCTGTACCTGTAAGGTGTGCTGCAACTCTCTGTGCCTCAGTATCACTCAAAGGTTTTGATTCAGTAACTCCATGTAGACGTGTTGTTCTCACAGTGCAGCAGGTTGACATGAGCAGAGGGACAACCAGCAGCTGCAGGTTTACAGACATCATGTCAGCTGATCACTCCAGTGAATCAGCTTTGATTCGGTTCTTTAGTCATAAAAGTCTCCACAATTATTTTATTAGATGTAACATCAGCAGCATTTTAACCTTCTGATAAAAATGTGTCAGATTAATAACTGAGAACTTTCTGAATCATCACTTCAGACACACATGCATGATTATAATGTTCCTGATCTCTACTAATGCAGGTGGAATAGGATAATTGTGTATCTGCTCCCTTTCAAGTCAGTAATGGAGTCAGAGAGGGGAGCATTTTATCTCCAATTTTATTTAATTTTTATATGAATAGTCTGTCAAAAGAGTTAAAAATGTGTAAAACCGGCTGTATGTTTGGCAGTACAGTGGTGAACCATCTCATGTACGCGGATGACTGTGTGCTACTTAGTCCGAGCTCAGCTGGTCTGCAGCAGCTCCTTAATGTGTGTTCCTGGTATGGAGAGCAACATGACATAAAATATAATGATGCAAAGAGTGCTATTATGATCTCAAGAACAACTGAGGATAAACATATGGTTTTCCCTGACTTTAAGCTGTCAGGTCATGTTTTAAAAAGCTGTAGTCAGGTGAAATATCTTGGTCATGTGATCACAGACACACTGACTGGTGATGAGGACATTCTGCGTCAGTCTCGCATAGAGAAGGTGAGGCGGCTCTGGGCGCAGGCAAAATAGAGAGAAGTTTAACATTGTTCACTTGTGTTTAGTACCAACATTGTAGTGACACAAAGCTGGTTGTAAATCTAGTGTGAGCCTCACATTGTGCTTTTCTGCTCCTCTCCTGTCTTCTCTCTTAAACACAGTGTTTCAGTCAGTGACGGGATAAAAACAACATGCCATGATTACATCACTAGTGCCTTAGTTATACTTGATATCTCACAGTCCAGCAGTAAATGATGTACTGCCCTTAAGAAGCTGTTGTTTTATATTGTGTTCACAGGTGCATCTCCAAAGCCTGACATCACCACACTTGATGAAATAAAGGACGGGTCACTGCTACAGTGTGAAGTTCGAGGAGCTTTTCCAAAACCTAAAGTCGAGTGGCAGGACAGCGCTGGAAACATCCTTCCTGCTGAGGAGCCACAGGTCTCAGAGAGAGGAGGCAGCTACTACGTTACCCTCAACACCACTGTGAACAAGACAGGATGCTACCACTGTGTAGCCACACAGGAGGACATTAACCATCAGATACATGCTGAGACCTGTGTGAAGTTAAATGGTGAGATTTCTTTCCTGAAGACATCAGCACTAATAACAATCACCAGGCAGAAATGTTGGACTGCTTTCCTGATGTAGTGCTGTTTCCTTTTCCCCTGAGAGGAAGAGATGATCTCTTTGGCTAAGAGACAAGTTTGGTTTCGATGTTCCTGTGTAACATACCAAAAGTTTGGAAATGGTCCTGTACATGGCCTCAGCAGGCAGCTGCACCTCTACTGCAACGTCAGCCTTTTGAGGCAAATCTGACTGTAAAAGTTGAGTGAAGGCTACGGTTACTTTTCCCATTGGAGGGAAAAGTCTCCTCTGACATCTCACGAGGTGATGACCTCAAAAGAGGCTAAAAATGCTGGTATGTAGGTCACATTTTCAGAAGACCGATGATAAATTCAGATTTGAAACAAACTTCATGAATGTTTTTAGTGACAAAGTAGTTTGTGTTCCACTCGTTCATCACAGAAACATGAGAGCTGTAGAAATCATTGGAGCTGAAGGCTGCCATGATAAACATGTTCTTTACAAGTGGAGGTAAAGTGTTGACCATGACTGTGTCACATCTAAACAGTCACTAAAATATGTTTCTGAAAGCATTTTAGGCAGCAGTGGGCAGAGTAGTGACAGACTCTTGGTTCATAGTTGCACCATCTGGTTCAGACAGTTTGATCAGAGTTTGGTGAGATGATCCTCACACGATACAAGAGAGACGGGCAGCTTTCTCTCTCTCTCAACAACTGAGTTTTACTCGGCAAAAAGGTGAGGGGGCTCTGGGTGCAGGCAAAATAGAGAGAAGTTTAACATTGTTCATTTGTGTTTAGTACCAACATTGTAGTGACACAAAGCTGGTTGTAAATCTAGTGTGAGCCTCACATTGTGCTTTTCTGCTTCTCTCCTGTCTTCTCTCTTAAACACAGTGTTTCAGTCAGTGACGGGATAAAAACAACATGCCATGATTACATCACTAGTGCCTTAGTTATACTTGATATCTCACAGTCCAGCAGTAAATGATGTACTGCCCTTAAGAAGCTGTTGTTTATATTGTGTTCACAGGTGCATCTCCAGAGCCTGACATCACCACACTTGATGTCACAAAGTACAGGTCGCTGCTGCAGTGTGAAGTTCGAGGAGCTTCTCCAAAACATAAAGTCGAGTGGCAGGACAGAGCTGGAAACATCCTTCCTGCTGAGGAGCCTCAGGTCTCAGAGAGAGGAGGCAGCTACTACGTTACCCTCAACACCACTGTGAACAAGACAGGATGCTACCACTGTGTAGCCACACAGGAGGAAATTAACCATCAGATGCATGCTGAGACCTGTGTGAAGTTAAATGGTAAGATTTCTTTTCATTGTTCACGTGTTATTAAATTTACATTTAATTGTGTCTGCAGAGTCTATGACCAGGGTAACGAACATGATATGCAGCAACATGTTGAGTTTTACATTAACTTTTTGTGATGTGTTTCAGAGGCAGTGAAGTATTGGTGGTGGGCAGCTATACTCATTGTTCTGGTTGTTGGACTTCTGCTTGTTCCAGTTTTACATCTGGTATTTGGCATAGTGAGCTGTATGTGTAAGTTCATATCATGTATTACAACAACATATTCATCATGTGCAGACATCAGCATTACAGATACATTGTGTGATACGATCACATCCAGTTTGTTTCTGTCTCCTCAGATTTGAACCCTTCTGTTTATTTACATAAAAGTCAATCACTTAATTCACTTAACTTCCATCAGACAGACCTCTGAACATCACTCACTCATGCTCTTCGTATAGTTCACAAGTGTACATTTGAAAGTGGAGGCTCTACATCCTGAAGCTTTCTGCTGATAAACACAATTGAGACAAACAAAAAGGCTCATCTAGATACGATATAGATAGATTCACAAAACTACAGAATGCTCCTTTAATCCAGTTTATCATTTAATGAATGATGCTTTGGATTAACTCTCAAAATGGTTTGGTAAAAGACATCTGACTGCAGAAACGGACTGAAAACAGGACGCGCTGGACTAGTTTTCCAGATCTGTAGCTTTAATACTTCTGGTCTCAATGTTGTTTAATGTAATGTAATGTAATTTTATGCGCCTGTAAAGCACTTTGAGTTGCGTCTGAATTGTGCTATACAAATAAACTTGCCTCAGTGTCACATTGAACATTGCGATTCTTCTGTAAAACAATGAAAGTAAAACTGAAACCGTTCAGAGCAACTTTTCACTCTCCATTCTTGACTGTTTGAAAACAGACTTTTAAAAGATGATACAAACAATAAAATCTGCACCAAAATCATTTCTGTGTGATGGAAAAGTTGACTTTCTGTAATGTGTACTTTTGTTTTCTGCAGTGTGTCTGGTGCCTGGTCAGGATGATAGAGACCGTGTCGTGTCACGTAAGTAACCTCTCTAATTGTTGTTAATAACTTTTTAATATACGTTTTACTTCTACTTGAGTACTTATTCTTTGCTACTCTACCCACTGAATATGTATTTTGGTTTTTGCAGTGAACTGTCCCTTTGAGCCAGTTAATCATCTGACATGAGATACTTCACGTCAATACGTTGACTTGATGTAATGTAACCTTTTGTTTGTTTTCTGCAGCTTTTGGGCTGGGACAGTTTCTTGCCTTCTCATCAGGTAAGTCACCTCTCAGCAGTGTTGGTTCATAACAAATTACATTTACTCCACTTTCAAAAAATCACAAGTGAACAGGTCGTCAGTTCACAGCTGGCATTCGACGTCTCAACGTGCATCTCCAGTGACTTGTGATCAGAGGTCACTTCTCCACTCTGTGTACATCACATACATACACATACATCAGTGGAACAAATGAAACTGTGTCTTGCACACAAAGAATAAAGAACTTCTTCTATAACCTGCTGAATTAACCAGAAGACAAAATAATTAAGAATTCATCACAGTGAGCGTTTCACAAAGTTGATAAAGTTTGTCCAAACTCAACAACTTACAAAAGTGAGTGATTTTATAAAGGAGTCTGGTGAGTTTCTCTCCCTTTTCATCCTCTTCTCTCTCTCTCTTCATCTCCTTGCTGTAGTCCGTTGGTGTTGTAGTTTGCCGTCTGTTGTAGTGCAGGACGTCCTCTAATTGTTGTTAATAACTATTTAATATAAGTTTTACTTCTACTTGAGGACTTATTTTTGGCTCCTCTACCCACTGAATATGTATTTCTGATTCTGGAGTGAACTGTCCCTTTGAGCCAGTTAATCATCTGACATGAGATACTTTACATTAATACTTAGTAATATAAAAGTTGACTTGATGTAGTGTATACTTTTGTTTTCTGCAGCTTTTCCACTGGACCAGTTTCTTAACTTCCCATCAGGTAAGTCACCTCTCAGTATATCTCTTATTAAATCTTTTACTCTCCATTACTGTCCATTACTGAGTGTTTGAAACAGACTTTAGAAAGATGAAACAAACATTAAAATCTTTGTTCTGTTTAATATAAAGGTTGACTCTGCGTAATGCATACTTTTGTTTTCTGCAGGTGCCTGTGGAGGTGGAGGAGGTGACGATGGATGTGATGATGGTTGTGATGGTGGATGTGATGAATAGAGGCCTCCAGCGTGGCCACTGAAGTCCTCTCTCTGATACCTTTATCTGCTGAAAAGGTGTGTGTGTGTGTGTGTGTGTGTGTAATCTACAGCCTCATGAGACATTTGTGAAATGTGATCATTTGTTGTCTGATATCAACAAAGATATAAACACGTTTCACACAGATCGTTTGTAGGAGGATGTGTCTCGGCCCAGAATAGACCCCATTAACTTTTGGTGTGGATCCGTATGAAGGGATGGAGTCAAGGAGTTTTTCTCACTTTCTTAAATATCGTAAGTTTTTTGACGATTTTGTACATTTCTCAGGGAACAATTTGTGGATCTTGATGAAAGCAAATCTGGCAGATTTAGGCGGCTGGTATCTACGAGTGAGGACAAAACTAGAATTGATAATAATACACAGAACACTTTTGCATTTTGGTAGCGTTCGTTCCCGATGCAGACCCGTTACTGTAAGTGCAGTAAAACCCTCAGGAGTAAAAAGCCAGTACTTTATCAAATCACCTGTTTATATGCTTTTATGGCATCCCATTCTAGATCCATTGGCATTAATATGGAGTTGGTTCCCCCCTGTGCGGGCCAGTCAAGCTCTTCCACACCAAACTCATCCAACCATGCCTTTATGGATCTCGCTTTGTGCACTGGGCCACAGTCATGCTGGAACAGGAGAGGGCCTTCCACAAACTGTTCCCACAAAGTTGGAAGCATAGAGTTGTCCAAAATATCTAAGAAATATACTTAGATAAAACAAAATATACCAAGAGGCCTAGGCCCGCCCCAGAAGAACAACCCCTTATCCCTCTTGGACCAGACTTTACAGCTGGCACAATGCAGTCGGGCAGGTGACGTTCTCTTGGCATTTGCCAAACCCAGACTGGTCCGTAGAGAAACACGATTCTTCACACCACAGAACATGTTTCCACTGGCCCGGAGTCCAGTGGCGGTGTGCTTTACGCCGCTCCATCCCACACTTGGCATTGTGCTCGGTGATGTCAGGCCTGCGTGCAGCTGCTCAGCCGTGAAACTCCCGGCTAACAGCCAGAGGTGGTTTGGAGCTCTGCAGGTGTTGAGGCAGCCGAGCGTCGGTGACCTCAGCACTGGGCGACCCGCTCTGTAACTCTGGGTGGTCAGACACTTTGTGGCTGAGTTGCTGCGGTTCCTAAACGCTTCTACTTTGCAAAACCAATCGCTTACAACAATACAACACAATATTAACCACTCACAGGATAATCACTTACAGTTGATCTTCTTACTTGTTGCAACGGTGGCATCCTGTTACAGTACGGCTTGATTTTAACCACCTGTGGCCATGGGACTGAATAAAACACCTGGAGTAAATGATTCAGAGGTGTGGCCCAATACTTTGTCCATATCGTGTATTTCAGTCTGCCCCGTCCACACAGCGTGCCAGCTTGGCAAATTGTTACAAATGAGCCAAAACTAAAGCCGTCTGTGTCCTCTGTTTAAATTAGTTTGCCACACATCTTAAAATGTTGTAAACTGGTGTTGGCTGAGACGAAGCAGCCCCTCCCCTCTGCTCAGGTGATTCACTGCTCCAGGTGACCAGCTGCTGGTACAGTGATGACTGATGTCTGGACAAATATTTATTTTATTGACATTAGATTTTTGTTACCAGTGAGATATCAGAGTGTATATAGGAGCTTTGTTGTTGTGTTATTACTGTTGCTACTCTAGAAATATGATATATTTTTATAATATAAATAAACTCCAATCTTGTTTTTAATTTATTCCTTTACCAGTGCAGTTATTTATTAATCAAAACAATCGATTAGATATGATTTTCTATATTCGCATGCAAATACATGAGCTGAACATTCGTTTGTTAAGGTGGTACTCAGAAACTTTATTCAAGGTTGGCAGGTCTGTGTAACAACGTACATTTAATCAAGTTGTACAAACTATTTGTTGTTTATTGCTAGTTATCATTTTGGTAATAATTTTATTAACTATTTTTTGTTTGATTATTCTAGATGTTTGCTTTATTTAGATTAAAGTCTGATTGTATTTTCTTTTGCTAATTATTTGTTTAGTTTAATTATTTCCTTGTTTGGCATATTTAGTATTTTGTTTTGTTCGGGACACTGTGGGTTCTATACTGTATGTATAAGCAAATATAATACAAGGCACTGCTGTACAGTAAATTTGACTATTGAATGGTGTATAGTATCAGCTCAGCCAGGGACGATGCTTTAATATACAATAACTGACAGAACAATTTGTCTGCATCGTGATTTACATGTAACTGAGTATTTTAACACTGATCTAAAGGTGAAATGAAGGCCGGCTGAATCACAGCTGAGTCAATAAAACATTACAGTTTAATGTTTGTCATTAATCATGAATCCACAACACAGCAGTTTGTTTAGTGAGTAGGAAAAAAACGTGAGTATTTACATCTACTGTCATACACATACACAGTTTACACCCATGCTAACACAATAAAGACTTTTATATACAAGAAATACTCATTAGCATCATCGTACAAAGGAAAACCATCATAGTAACTCAACTATCTGGATTTGTCATTGATGCAAAATACACAAAATAATAACGGACCTCCGCTCAGCTGCCCTGAAATCATCAGAATCATTAGACAAAAGGAAGTTGTGTTGTTTAGGTTTAAAAACAGTTTTACATCAGAAAGTACAAGGCAAGACGACCACAATCTACATGTATACAAGGTTTGCCCTTAATGATCAGTATAAATACACTCTGTCCTCCTTTATGTACACAGAAATCGGCCCGGCTCCTCCGTGAACTCACTATCGGCTTTCCCTTCACATTTGATCCATCAGGACACAAAGACAAACAAACAGGTGTGTTCAGTGGCTTTAGTGTCACAACGTGCTCGCTGCCAACGACAGTGATCCTCCTCTGCTCACCTCTTCTCACAGGACACTGGGTTACTTTTATAAAGTACCACATTTTAGTAAACGCCTCTCGAGCATGTTTGTCTTTTTAAAACAATTCAGAAAAAAAATTTAAAGTAAGAAAAACTTCAGTGATAAAAGAAAAATAATTCAAACTGGACATCAAAATAAAAAAATCTCTGATCATAACGGGCTTTGCATAGTTCTTAGTTCTTCTTTTAGACGTGAACGATCTTTCAACGATCATGTGAAGGTTTGACTGTGTATTTGGTAAAACTGGCTGAAACTACTGCAGCCAAATACAACAATCCTGCAAGTACACTTTTTAAATGAAGGTAATAATGTTCAGGTTGTGTTTCTTCTGATGAACTCTCATTTCAGACGTAGGGAAGAAAAATATGACAACATAATGTGAAGGTAATTATCAAGAAGAACATTAGTTGGAAAATATCATTCTGCCTATTAACTAAACATTTGAATAACAAAAGGTTCAAAACATGTTTGATGTTATTATAGAAATTAAAAACAGCTGTTTCCATTATTCTGTCTACCCTATGATTGCCAGTGAGGTCGACTATATAACAGAAACAGCTCAGCGTTTCAACACAAACTGAACATTATCACCTTCATTCAGTTGTATTAGACTGTGTTAGTTTTAAACAGGAGGAAATAGAGTAATTGTTGGGGGACTATTTTCAGCAGCGGATTAAAACACATCTGGGGCCAGATGCATAAAACTCTGTAGATTAACGTCTCGACTGTAAAGACAGAAATGTGATTCAGTTTTTTTCCTCAGATGTATGAAGCTGTGCGTACGTCTGGTTCTGTTTTATGAACTCGAGCTTCATTTCCACTCCATTTATCTATAAATGTGACGTAGCGAACGCCCTTAAAGATAAAACATGGAGACAATCTGCATTAAAACGACGAAGCCTTCGTTATATATTCAGTTGAATTGTGTTCTTACATTAACCTTAAACGTTTCCAACAATGTTAAATCCAGAGAAATGCCACAAATCGTCAAACAAGACAAAACTTAACACTAATAAAACTTTACCAAGTTCGTAAACATTTGTGCCTGAAGTCACGTCAGATATATTTCCATCAGCAGCGGTGGTTTAATTGTGTTTTCGACCGCAGGAGAAGCCAGATCACTTAACGGTACATTAGCCTCACGCTAACGAGCAACAGCGCGCATCAAGGATGTGTGTGTCCGTGTGTTTAGATTCAGGTCAACCTCTGACTGACCTCAGCACTCAGCAGAGACTCTGGTTCAGTCTTTGTTCCCATCTCCTCTTTGTAACAGGAAAACTGCAAATACATCTGGCTCCTGATGTTGTCACATGGTTTTTGGAAACAGGATGTTGTCAGTGAGATTCAATCAAAAGAATAACACAAAACGATAGATTGCTGTAGGGATGACGTATTTCTGTTGGCTAACCCAGAAGTTAGCATCGACTCTGGTTCCCTCAACAAAAAGCCTGTGAGATTTCTTTATTGGATTTTGGATTATTGCAGAAAATAATCTACAACCGGGAGAGCTTTCTAATTAAACTGTTAATGATTGATTTTATGTCGTAGAACAAGACGTGTTAATATGTTCAGCCTGTGGTAACCACACCTTAATTCACACATTTAACTGAAAACCAATAAAAAAACTCAGACTTTGAGACGAGGGAACAGGAAGTGCTAACATGCTAACTTGCTAGCTGATTTCTGGGTTTTAGGACTCATCATATCACCAGTCTTATCTTTTAACATCCTATAAATTCAGAACTTTTACCTTTGAGAGGCTCTTTGAGACTTTATTATTCAGATCTGTGCACATAAATATATTTATAATGTTCTTCTCTGGTTAAAGTGGGACTACGATCCAACATCAGGCAGAAAACACTGAGCGGTTTGAACAGGTTTGGTAGTTAAGAAGCTAAACCAGATGAGCTAACAGCTGTTCACAGTTCAGTTTTGTTCATTTCAGCCAAAAAGGGCGCGGAGCGACTCGGAGGATCACAGGACGACAGTATGTACACAATCTGAGCTGGTGGCTAAAAGTAAAAAGCTTAACTTTTTTTAAAACAAACAAAATACAAAAGTCCTTCACAGTACTTTCAACACCGAGAGTGAACCATCCGTCATGATCCAAGTGCTTCTTCTTCCTAAACTATAAGACATCAGTGCAGACAGAAGTCCTCCAGCGGTTCACCTCTGTGGCTCGCTCAGTCTGTTTCAGCTCTAGTGACTCAACATGCATACAAAACAGTTTCCTGATTAAAAAATCCTTACAGTTCATCACTTTCATAAAAAAATGGCAAAAAGTGTGTATTTATTATAGTTAATATTCTCTATAAATATCATCCGCCTGACGCCTCGTCCCTTCACACCTCCTCAGCTAAAAAAACAAAATCCCTCACAGGTTAAAACTCATTTTTAACATCAAAAGCTTAAATAAAAGTATTTGTCGACGCTCAAACTGTGTGAAGCGACAGTTTCAGCGTGTGTGTGTCGTCACGCCGTCCTTTAGTTGAGTGCACGTCACGTATCATCGAGCAGCTACTGACGGCTCAGGAAGCCTTTTATCTTGCATATTTCTACACCTTCAATCAAAAGTAGAATGATTAGATATAAATTATATACTTCTATATAGAGAATTACATTTATCTACATATTTCTTGTTGGAAAATATAAAGTGTGTTTTTGTTTCAGCAGTTTGTTTGAAGTGGGACGATCTCAGTGTGTCTTTTGATTTGTTGTCTTCATTATTACAATTTCTTTCTCTTCGTCTTGTCAGTGAGATCTCTCTGTCCTCACGTTGCATCTAAATAATCTCCAATATCTGTGATTTCCTCTGAAAGCTCTGGGTTTATAAAATATATGTTTAGATTCTTATTGTGTGTTTTGGTGTTTTTTGTTAAAGTGCTGCTTGTTGAAACGTCTTCAGAGAAAAATCAAAGTTAGAGTCTTTAACCTTCTGATGTTTGAGTTGTTATCAATGAACATAAAATCAATAAGTAACATTAGAAACTTCTGTGCAATTTAGAAATATGTATCTGTGAACATTATTATGATGGATTTAGTGGGAAAAAGCTGATTAAATAGTATTTTTTAAGCTTGATGTGCTCATATAAGGATGCAGTGACACGAGAAAGGTCATTTGGTTAAAGGACGCTGAGAGCCGATCGATTCATCCTTCGTCTTTAGTGATTAGTTTGGTTATTGAACCAGGACAGCTGCGGCCAATCAGAGCTTCAGGCTCTCGCTTCCTTCTCTTTCTCTCTTCTCAAAAGAGTTTATATCCTGTTAATTCAACAAGTTTCGTCATCGTCATGAGTCGGCGTCTCACTCCTCACTGATGCCGTGCTCCCACGCCACTTTAGCTTGCTCATCCTTGGTTGCTGCGATTATGGGCTGGGAGATCTTGCGTGGCATGGGCCGCGGTGCCGGAGGAGGAGGAGCACACTGGGTGTTCAGGGGGTCTTCTTCAGGGATGCACCCCTCTCTGAGGTAGGGTTTGGGTGGCAGGGCGGGTGGAGGCTCGTGGAGGTGGTAGAGAGGCGGGTGGTGGGGGATGTAGTGTGGGTGGAAGTGGTGGTAGTAGTGGTGGTGTTGGGGGTGCGGCAGCCCGTCCTGCTGCTGCGGTTGTTGTGGAGC
The DNA here is from genome assembly GCF_965226575.1 of Pagrus pagrus. Classification (NCBI taxonomy): domain Eukaryota; kingdom Metazoa; phylum Chordata; class Actinopteri; order Spariformes; family Sparidae; genus Pagrus; species Pagrus pagrus. The sequence continues at coordinate 2,394,919 of NC_140187.1, read as the reverse complement.
TCCAGTGGAGGCCGAACCCGGAGCCTGGGGCTGGATTTGGCCTCCTGCCTGGGCCGGGGCAACGCCTCCCGGGGCGGAGTGGCTGCGGCAGGGCGGGGGTTTGACTCCGTCCAGAACTTCGGGCTCGGAGATGCTGTACCTGACGGGCTGGTAAAGCGAGTCCAGGTCTTCCTGGTCGGTGGTCCAGGCCTGGCTGCTGGGGACGGAGTCCAGGGTGTCTGTGCGGCTGGCCGGGGGGTCGGAGGAGGAGGCGGGCCCGAAGTTGCTCTCGCTGAGGGAGGAGACTCCGGAGCTGGCGCTGCCCGACAAGGTGGAGTTACTGCCATCCAGGATGGACTGTGGACTGGTGGGCGAGGCAGGTATAGGGTGCAGGGGAGACTAAAGAGAGAGGGGGAGGGCGGGCACAGAGAGGCAGATGAGTGCACTTCACACTGGCACAAACCAAAGTGGACTAAACCACCTTTAATCTCTGGCTTCTCTGGAGCCGAGTTCGTGGGGTTATCCCATGAAAATCAACTAAACATGAAGCTGAGAAGTGTCAGAGATAAAGTACACAGAGCAGTGTCACAACTTTCTGAACGTAAACATTAGCTGTGTGTTCAAACAGACATTTAACTCAGGACGAGTTCAGTGTGAATCGTATAGCTCTGGTTCAGGTTAACGTGGGTAAACAATCAGTCAGACACAGAGTCTCCGATCTGTGATTAGATGGAGTCTTGCATCTAATTCGACTTTTTTTTTATTTCTAAAGTCTCGATGCAAACACAGAACATGAAGCTCCCACAATAATAACATGAAGTCATTGAAAGCAGGTGTGAGATAAATCAAAGATGAGAGCAGTGTCTCTCTGCGCTCGCTGAAATCTCAACATCATGTTTAAAATTAACTAAAAAAAGCTGCTGTAACAAATCAAATCATTTTATAGCACGCTCTTTTTTAACAGTGTGAACAGTGAAAAGAAAAAAAGGAAGCAAAGTGTGCAGTTAGAAAAATTAAACTACAAAAACCTGAGAAAAGGAGAGAAAGGAGGACGAGATGGACACCAGACGGACTGTTGGCAGATTTCCTTTGCCGGCACTTTCTCACCATGACTGTTTACTTGTTATTCAGCACTGACAGCTCTGCCATGTTAGATTATTACGACTGGATCAGTAAAGATAACAGATTGTTGGTTTTATGTTTTGACAACTGTTGTTGAGTTATTTTACAACAGCTTGACTTTATCTTGGTGCCTTTTTGCAGGTTCAAATCATCTTCACCAAAAGACTCCAGAGATCAACAACAAACAGCAGAAGACAGAAGTTCAGTTTCTCAAATCTGTCCAGAGTGAACCCTCTTCTAAAACAAATCGATAAAGGATCTCTGAAACATCGACACTGTCAGAGTTAGAGGATAGGTGTCTGGAGGTGACGCTAAAGGCTAACGCTAAGCTAGCTGTGTCGTCTTAGAAGTGTTTGGACCCGTGTGGTGAAGAGAAAGAAAAACAGACTGAACTCAACGCTGACACTGAACTGTGTCCAGTTTCTAATGAAGAGTCCGGTTCTGGTTCGCTGGTTGTGTAAGTAAACTTCAGTGTCACATCTGTTCAGTTACCTGAAAGTTACAGTTTGTGAAAAAAGTTTTTCTTGAACAATATCAAAGTGTCATTCCAGTCACGGTGCTGAGGTGGTGCTGAGGCAAAGAAGAAAAACACGACGTGACGACATTTAGTGTAAACGATCCCAACAGAACCAACAGGTTCTGGGATCGACACAAAGAGACACAGATAGTGATGTGACTCTCTTTCTCAGGGAGTGCAAACAGACAGACAATCATCCAGACCAACAGCAGGAGTGAGGAGGAGGAAGAGGAGGAGGAAGAGGAGAAGGAGGAGGAGGAAGAGGAGGAGGAGGGTACCTTTCTTAAGGAGCGCGCAGGGAGAGCTGGAGGGAGGTCGCTGACCTGGTGGTGGAAAGCGTCAAAGTGCATCGACACGTGTTGGCCTACAGGGGGAGACACAGCAGGACTGACTGAGAGAGATGCACACACACTCACTCACACACACCTCAGGCTAGAGAGGAAGAAGAGGAGGAGAAGAAGAAGAAGAAGAAGAAGAAGAAGAAGAAGGAAGCAGGAGGAGCAGAAGTGAGCTGGAGGAGGAGTGTGGGGGAGGACGGAGGTGTTTGCAGGTGTTTGAGCTGCTGAACTAGATTCTTTCATCATGTTGTGTTCGTATCAACAAACAGAGAAGTTGGATCAAACCAAACACTCGAACACTTCCTGATCCGAGTACACTGTTTTGTGATGTTGCTGTGTGTTGTGAGGAGCAGGGAGGTTTTCACCTGTTGGCAGACGTGTACCAGCTCACAGCCGCTGTCAATCACTGATCTACCGTCTGACATCACATCTGAACACTATTCACACACAGACTCACAACACAGCACCACAGGAGAGCAGCTCACAGTCAGGACACAAAGTACAGACGGGACGCTGGAGCTTCATTTGATTTTTGTTGTTAAATCACCTCATTAAACTCAATATAATAAACTAAAACCTACTGGAAACTACCTCAACATAATGTTCTTTGACTGAAATGTAACAAATGTTGATAAATGTTTGACCCACAGAGCCGACACCTCAAAGTCTACGTTACACAGAGGAAGACGCCATCAGCCAATCATGTTGCTGGAAGAGAGGAGTACAGTTTGACACGCTGCTTATTTTTCTACGGCAATTTTTTTTTTTTTTTGGTTTTACATGTGAAAAATATTCTCCGGATGGTTTTTTTCTTTAATTTGGTGTCACATAGAAAAAAAAAAGTTTTCACTTGGTGTCATGCATGCTTAATTTTTTTATTTGGTATTATGTTTTTTTTACATACATAAAAAAAAAATCACGTGACCAAATAAATATTTTTTATATATATGTGACACCAAGTGAAAAAAAAAATTGTCACCAAAAAAAAAGTTTTTTCATTTGGTGTCACACATCAATTTTTTAAATTTGGTGTAACATGAACTTTTTTTTTTTCACTTTGTCACATGAAAAAAAAAATGTATTTGGTGTCACATAAAATGTTTGAAAACAAACAGAATAATTAACTAATCGGACTTTGTGTGATGGTTTTCTCTGTGTAACGTTTATTTGATTAAAAAACGCACATGGAAATAATTGACTTGTTGTGCAACGACCTTCAGGAGGAGTTAAAACAAGAAGGCAACAAAACAAAACACGAAAAGTCAAAAAGAATAAAAACAAATAAATATGTGTGAATTAATGTGATTTAAAAAATATATATCTTATTTAGAAAAATTGAGATCAACTTATTTTGAGTGTTTTTATCCTGATCCACGGTGATATCTTATATCCTGAGTGGAGCTTGGGACACACACACACACACACACACACACACACACACACACACACACACACACACACACACACACACACAGAGTTAACAGTAGAGTCATACCATGAGGAAGGTTGCGTGGAGGAACAGGAGGTGCCATGACACTTCCAACGTGGGCTGAGAGGAAGGGGAGAGCTTCTCTGGTCCCACTGTCCAAACTCCAACTACTTGGAGTGGTGAGGACTGCAGGAGAGGACGAGGACAAGGAGGAGGAGGAAAGAAGAGAAGGAAGGAGGAGAAGGAGATGAGAGGACAGAGGAGGAGGAAGTGTGGAGAAGATAAATGAACATTTAAATGATAATAAATAACTTTGCACATCTTGTCCTGTCAGTTTGTGTGTGAGTGTGTCCTGTACTGTAGGTGTGTGAGTGTGTGTGTGTGTGTGTGAGCTCATTACCTTTCTCAGCTACAGACAGGTTGGGGTCGCTGCAGGGTTTGCACGGACCAATCACCTGATGGAACAAGGCTCGCTGGAAGTTGGTTGGCTGAAGAGAAAAACACACATCTCAACATCTGGCTTCTGTCCTCACATCCTTTTAATAAACGACCTCTGACCTCACTGTTTCTGAGAAATCTGACTTTATTCACTCTGCAGTCATCTCACTGGTGTTTACAGCCGTCTGACCGTCTCAAGATTCATTTTCTCTCACTCGTCAGTATAAAACGAGTCCTGAGGCTTCGGCTCTACCTTCAGTAAAAAGCTTTGTGAAGCGGCCTCCCCTCGTACCTGTCCGTTCTCGGTGATGTTGGTGTACATGGCGCTGCTCGGCCGCTCTCTGTGCGGCGGCAGCAGCATCAGCATCTCTCTGTTGTGTCTGTATTTGTCTGGCAGAGAAGGCGAGCCGACTGCAGACACACAGGAGAGACAACTGTGTCAAACACTGACCAGTGTTTGTGTCTGAAACAAAAAGCTAAGGAGCTAACTGCGTCTGAGCTGCCTACCTCTGATGGTCGAGGGGGCGGAGTTTATCATCTGTGAGGGTGCTGAGTGGGTGGAGCTAAGGCTGGAGGAGGAGGGGCTTGCCTGCAGATGAGGATGTTGTCACAGTTAATTGAACCAATCACAATGTTTGTTTACAATAAATTGCAGGCAGAAATCTGTAGCACAAAGAACACAACACTGACAGAAAGCGGTAACTATAACGACAGTTGTGATGTAATTTCTATAAATTAGAAAGTCGACTGCTGTTTGTCTTATATCGTCAAATCTCAGCAAGTCTTGTGCTGCATTTTTCAATAAAGTTAGATTTTATCTCTGTCATGGACCCCGGCAGTGCAGATGACCACTGACCTGCATGCGGTAGAAGTCCTCAGGATGCTCCACCACCATGCCATCAGCCAGGATCAGCAGACTGCCAACGTTCCCTGTCTCACTGGAGTTATGAGAGGAGAGAGAGGAGGAGGAGTTTCGCACAGGAGTCAAAACAGCTATGGGACTGGGAGGAGGAAGAAAAAAACAGGAGAGGAGAAGAAGTAGAGGGATGGAGGGAGAAGAGAAGGAGGCCAGAGAGGAGGGAGAGGGCAGCAGCAAAGGGAGGAAGGAGAAAAAGGACGGAGCGAGGAGCCGTGCAGAGTACAACCAAACAACCAAAACATGCGTGAAGTGATTTGGCAGGAATAAAAGAAATGCAGAAAATCATGCAAGAAGCAAGACATGAGGAGAAAGAAAGACAGAGAAAGAGAAAGAGAGAGAAAAGGAGAATGGTATGATGTGTGCAGTCGACTGTAGAAGATACACAGATGTAGTGAAGAAATAAGTACTGATCATTAATGAGACACAGCAGATGAAATCAGTTTGATGACAGTGCTGCAGAAATGAGTCCTAACTGAGCCTGAACTTTGCAAAGAGGTGGAGCTGGCTGATAAAACATAATGAAAACTATCTCAACACAATCTTCACTGACTGAAATGTAACAAATGTTGATAAATGCTTACAAGGACAGTTTTCACTTTAATTTGATGTCACGTGAATAAAACATGAAAGTTTCTTTTTATTTGGTGCCACATGATTTTCTTTTACATGAAATTTCACGACATTAAAAAAAAAAACAACAACTTTGGTATCACAAGTGACTTTTTTTTTACTTGCCACATGAAAAAAATTTTTTTTACTTGATGTCACTCATGATTTTTTTTTTCATTTGGTGTCACATTGATTTTTTTAAAAACTCTGCTGTCATGCTTGAAATGTTGTTTTTCACTTGAATGAATTTTTCTTTTTTTGCACATGTCACATGAAACAACGACTTTTCACTTGGTGTCACACATGTTTTTTTAAAATTTGGAAATGGAATGAATTTTTTTTGTTAAATTTGGTGTCAAATTAAATTATTGCATCACTTGGTGTCACATGAAATTTTAAAAAATTTGGTGTCACGCATGAAATTTTTCATCACGCAGAAAAAAGTGGTGTTGGTGGTTACATTTTTTTTTACTCGATTTCACAGAAGACAAAAAAGATTCTCTCCCGAAAAAAGTTTCTCTCCTGAAAAAAAGTTTGTCTCCTGAAAAAAGTTTCTCTACTGAAAAAGTTTTCTCTCCTGAAAAAAGTTTCTCTCCTGAAAAAAAAAAAAAGTTTCTCTCTCTTTTGAAAAAAAGGCTTCTCTCTGGAAAAAAGGTTTTACTCAGTTTCAGAGAAGAGAAAAAAGTGTCTCCCCTGAAAAAAGTTTTTTCCTGAAAGTTTTTTCTGGAAAAAACTTTTTTTTTTTTAAAAAAATTTGGTATATGAAATTTTTTTGTTAAATTTGGTGTCAAATTAAATTATTGCATCACTTGGTGTCACATGAAATTTAAATAAAAAGTGGTGTCCACATGAAATTTTTCGTCACGCAGAAAAAAGTGGTGTGGTGACAACATTTTTTTTTACTTGATTTCACAGAAGGAACAAAGTTTCTCCCGAAAAAAGTTTCTCTCGTGAAAAGTTTCTCTCCTGAAAAAAGGTTTTACAGGCGCGATATAAAATTCTCTCTTGAAAAAAAAGTTTCTCTCCTGAAAAAACGGTTTTACTCGGTTTCACAGAAGAAAAAAAGTTTCTCTCCTGAAAAGTTTTTTCCTGAAAGTTTTTTTTTTCTGAAAAAAAAAACAAACAACTTTTTTTTTTTTTAATTTAGTATATGAAATTTTTTTTGTTAAATTTGGTGTCAAACTAAATTAGTGCATCACTTGGTGTCACATGAAATTTTAAAAAATTTGGTGTCACGCATGAAATTTTTCATCACGCAGAAAAAAGTGGTGTTGGTGGTTACATTTTTTTTTTACTCGATTTCACAGAAGACAAAAAAGATTCTCTCCCGAAAAAAGTTTCTCTCCGGAAAAAAGTTTCTCTCCTGAAAAAAAGTTTCTCTCCTGAAAAAAGTTTCTCTACTGAAAAAGTTTTCTCTCCTGAAAAAAGTTTCTCTCCTGAAGAAAAAAAAAAGTTTCTCTCTCTTTCGAAAAAAAGGCTTCTCTCTGGAAAAAAGGTTTTACTCAGTTTCAGAGAAGAGAAAAAAGTGTCTCCCCTGAAAAAAGTTTTTTCCTGAAAGTTTTTTCTGGAAAAAACTTTTTTTTTTTTTTTTAAATTTGGTATATGAATTTTTTTTGTTAAATTTGGTGTCAAATTAAATTATTGCATCACTTGGTGTCACATTAAATAAAAAAAAAAAGTGATGTCCACATGAAATTTTTCGTCACGCAGAAAAAAGTGGTGTGGTGACAACATTCTTTTTTACTCGATTTCACAGAAGGAAAAAAGTTTCTCCCGAAAAAGTTTTCTCTCCTGAAAAAAGGTTTTACAGACGCGATATAAAATTCTCTCTTGAAAAAAAAGTTTCTCTCCTGAAAAAAAGGTTTTACTCGCTTTCACAGAAGAAAAAAAGTTTCTTTCTTTTTTTTTTTTTTTTCGTCACGCAGAAAAAAGTGGTGTGGTGACAACATTTTTTTTACTCGATTTCACAGAAGAAAAAAAAGTTTCTCTCCTGAAATGTTTTTTTCTGAAAAAAAAGTTTTTTTTAAAAAAAATTTGGTATATGAAATGTTTTTGTTAAATTTGGTGTCAAATAAAATTATTGCATCACTTGGTGTGACACGAAATGTAAAAAAATTTGGTGTCACGCATGAAATGTTTCGTCACGCAGAAGAAAGTGGTGTGGTGACAACATTTTTTTTTTACTCGATTTCACAGAAGAAAAAAAAGTTTCTCTCCCGAAAAAGTTTTCTCTCCTGAAAAAAAGGTTTTACAGACGAAATATAAAATTCTCTCTTGAAAAAAATGTTTCTCTCCTGGAAAAAAGGTTTTACTCGGTTTCAGAGAAGAAGAAAAAATGTCTCCCCTAAAAAAAGTTTTTTCCTGAAAGTTTTTTTTTCTGAAAGAAATTTTTTTTTTGTTTTTTGTTTTGTTTTCAGGCAAGAAACATTTTCTTCTTCTGTGTAACCAATAAAAGTTATGTTTTCCGACATGTGATACTGAAAAAAAACGTTCTTTCTTCTTTGAAACTGAGTAAAACTTTTTTTTCAGGGGATAAACATTTTCTTATTCTGTGAAACCAATAGAAGTTATGTTTTTCCACGTGTAAAACAAAAAAAAAAAAAAACCTTTTTTCCCCCAGGTAATTGTTATTCTTTTTTCCAGGAAAAAAAGTTTTTGTTAGGTTAGAAATGTATTTTTTTTTTACCTTTTTTATTACCTAAATTATGTTTTCCTCATGTGAAACCAAAAAAGGAAACTAAACTTTTTTTTCAGGAAAAACGTTTCATTTTTACAAAAATTTGGTTCAATGAAATAAAAAAATTGTGTAAAGCATGATATTCCCCCCCCCCCCCCAAAAAAAAAATTGTAAAGGGAAAAATTGGTGTTAAGTATGTATTTTTATTTCAGGAAAAAAAACATTTTTTCTTCTTCTGTGAAACTGAGTTAAAACTTCTTCATAAGTGAGACCAAAGAGAAATGATGTTTTGCCACGTTTGAAACAAAAGAAAACCTTTTATTCCCCCCACAGGAAAAATACTTTTTTTTTCCAAGTTAGAAACTGTTTTCTTCTGTGAAAGCAATAGAACTTATGTTTTCCCACTTGTGAAACCAAAAAAACCCTTTTTTTTACTTCTGTGAAACCAAAAAAAATTCTCTTTCCAGGAAAACTACTTTTTTTTCGCATCAAGGAACTTTTTTTCCAGGATAGAAGCTTTTTTACTACCGTGAAACCCCCGAAAAAAAAGAAAAGAGAAAAAAGAAAAAAAGAAAAAAAAAATTCAGGAGACTTTGCTTTTCCCAAGGGGAAAAAAAGTTTTGTTTTTTTTTGTCTTTTCCCCCAGGAAAAGACCTCTTTTTTTCCCCAGGGAATTTTTTTTTTGGGCAGGACAGAAACTTCTCCTTCTTTGAACTTAATAGAAATTGTGGTTTCCCTTGGTGAAACAAAAAAAAACTTTTTTTCCATGGAAAAAACGTGTATTTGTTCTGGGGGAAAATAAATAAAAAAAATTCAGGAAATTTTTTATTTTATTTTTCCCCAGAAAGAAACCTTTTTTCCGGGTAGAAACTTTTTTTTTACTTCTGTGAAACCAATAGAAGTTATGTTTTCCCATGTGTGAAACCAAAAAAATTTTTTTTTTTCAACTTCTGTGAAACAAAAACAAAAAAAATTTCCATGAAAAAGCCTATCTTTTCACAGGAAAAAAAACAAACTTTTTTCTTCTGTGAGAAAACTTTTTTCCAGGAAAATTTTTTTTTTTTTCAGGTTAGAAATGTATTTTTTAAACCTTTTTTATTACTTTAATTATGTTTTCCTCGTGTGAAACCAAAAAAGGAAAATAAACTTTTTTTTTCAGGAAAAACGTTTCATTTTTACAAAAATTTGGTTCAATGAAATAAAAAAAATTGTGTAAAGCATGATATTAAAAAAAAAAAAAAAAAAAATGGTGTCACGCACCAAATTTGTAAAGGGAAAATTGGTGTTAAGTATGGATTTTTATTTCAGGAAAAAAACTTTTTTTCTTCGTCTGTGAAACTGAGTTAAAGGTTTCTCTCCTGAAAAAAAGGTTTTACTCGGTTTCACAGAAGAAAAAAAAGCTTCTCTCCTGAAAAAATGTTTCTCTCCTGAAAAAAGGTTTTACTCCGTTTCAGAGAAGAAGAAAAAATGTCTCCCCTGAAAAAAGTTTTTTTCTGAAAAAAAAAAACTGTTTTGTTTTTTGCTTTGTTTTCAGGCAAGAAACATTTTCTTCTTCTGTGTAACCAATAAAAAGTTATGTTTTCCGACATGTGATACTGAAAAAAACTTTCTTTCTACTTTGAAACCAAGTAAAACCTTTTTTTCAGGGGAGAAACATTTTTATCTTCTGTGAAACCAATACAAGTTATGTTTACCCACATATGCAACTGAAAAAAAGTTTTTTTCTCTTTGAAACTGAGTAAAACTTTTTTTTTCAGGGGATAAACATTTTCTTATTCTGTGAAACCAATAGAAGTTATGTTTTTTCACGTGTAAAACAAAAAAACCCAACCTTTTTTCCTCAGGTAATTATTATTCTTTTTTCCAGGAAAAAAAAGTTTTTTCTTCTGTGAGAAAACTTTTTTCCCCGGAAAAAAAGTTTTTTTTCAGGTTAGAAATGCCAAAAAAAAAAAAAAATAAAATAAAAAAATGTTGTCACGCACCAAATTTGTAGAGGGAAAAATTGATGTTAAGTATGTATTTTTATTTCAGGAAAAAAACATTTTTTCTTCTTCTGTGAAACTTAGTTAAAACTTCTTCTTCATGAAGTGAGACCAAAGAGAAATTATGTTTTTCCACGTTTGAAACAAAAGAAAACCTTTTATTCCCCCCACAGGAAAAAACTTTTTTTTTTCAGGATAGAAACTTTTTTACTACAATGAAACCCCCAAAAAACCCAAAAACATTTCAGGAAAAAAACTTTTTTTCAGGTTAGAAATGTATTTTTTAAACCTTTTTATTACTTAAATTATGTTTTCCTCGTGTGAAACCAAAAAAGGAAAATCAACTTTTTTTACAGGAAAAACGTTCCATTTTTACAAAAATTTGGTTCAATGAAATAAAAAAATTGTGTAAAGCATGATATTGAGAAAAAAAAAAAAAATGGTGTCACGCACCAAATTTGTAAAGGGAAAAATTGGTGTTAAGTATGGATTTTTATTTCAGGAAAAAAACTTGTTTTCTTCTTCTGTGAAACTGAGTTAAAACTTCTTTTTCATAAGTGAGACCGAAGAGAAATTATGTTTTTCCACGTTTGAAACAAAAGAAAACCTTTTATTCCCTCCAAAGGAAAAAAACTTTTTTTTCAAGTTAGAAACTGTTTTCTTCTGTGAAACCAATAGAACTTATGTTTTTCTTTCCAGGAAAACCACTTATTTTTTTGCATCAAGAAATTTTTTTTTTTTGCAGGATAGAAACTTTTTTACTACCGTGAAATCCCCCAAAAAATAAACATTTCAGGAAACTTTGTTTTTCCTCAGAGAAAAAACTTTTTTTTTTTCAGGAAAAGACCTCTTTTTTCCTAACCTAAAGAAACCAACTTTTTCCCCACAGTAAAAAAAATCTTTTTTTCCAGGTTAGAAACTGTTTTCTTCTGTGAAACCAATAGAACTTATGTTTTCCCATGTGTGAAACCAAAAAAATCTTTTTTTTTCACTTCTGTGAAACAACAACAACAAAAAATTTCCATGAAAAAACTTTTCTTCACAGGAAAAAAATTTTTTCCCCCCAGGAAAAAAAAACACTTTATTTTTCCTCAGGAAAAAAACCCTTTTTCCCCCCCAGTAAAACCGGGAGAAACTCTGACAAACTTTTTCCTTCAGGCAAAAAAAACTTTCAGGAAAAACATTTCATTTCTACAAAAATTTGGTTCAATTGAAAAAAAAAAAAAAAAAAAAAAATATGCGTAAAGCATGATATATATATATATTTTTTAAAAATGGTGTCACATACCAAATTTTTGAAGGAAAAAATTGGTGTCAACCAGGGTTGGATTTTCATCATTTTAGGGGTTCTTTTTCACGGCGCATCAAGGCCAAAGTGTGGGGCAACAGCGGCCGTGGCTGCCGTGAAATTCCCACCCTGGTGTCAAGTTTGAATTTCTTTTCAAGAGTGAAATTTTTTTCCCAGGAGAAAAAAAGTTTTTTTTTCAGGAGAGTAACTTCTTTCTTCTTCCGTGAAACTGGGTTAAAACTTCTTTTTCATGAGTGAAACCAAGAGAAATTATGGTTTTACACGTGTGAGTAAAAAAATAAACCTCTTTCTTTCTTCAGGAAAAAACTTTTTTCTTTTAGGAAAAAGACATTTTTCCCCCCCCCCAGGAAAAAAGAAAAAATGTTTCTTCTCTGAAAACAAGATAAGTTATGTTTTCCCATGTGCGAAACCAACAGAAAGTTCCTTTTTCAGAAAAAAAAAAAAAATTCTTCCAGGAAAAAAGTTTCTTTTCCATGAAAAAAACTTTTTTCCAGGTTAAAATATTTTTTCTTCTTCTTTGAAACCGAGTAAAAACTTTATTATTATTTAAATTATGTTTTCCACCTGTGAAACCAAAAAAGGAAAAAAAAACAACATTTTTTTCTTCAGGAAAAAAAACTTTTTTCTTCTTCAGGAAAAACCTTTCTTTCAGTAAAAACGTTTTATTTTTACAAAACATTGGTTCAATGAAATAAAAAAAAATGCGCAAAGCATGATATTTAAAAAAGAATTGGTGTCACGCACCAAATTTTTAAAGGAAAAACTTGGTGTCAAGTATGAATTTTTTTCAGGAGAGAAACTTTTTCAGGAGAATAACTTTTTTTCTTCTTCTGTGAAACTGAGTTAAAACTTATTTTTCATGAGTGAGACCAAGAGAAATTATGTTTTTCCACGTTTGAAACAAAAAAAAACTTTTTTTCCCCACAGGAAATTTTTTTTTTACAGGCTAGAAAATGTTTTCTTCTGTGAAACCAATAGAACTTATGTTTTCCCACGTGTGAAACAAAAAACCCCCCCCTTTTTTTTTTATTTCTGTGAAACCAAAAATAATTCATTTTTTCCAGGAAATAAACAAGTTTTTTTTCAGGAGAGAAACTTTATTTTTTTCTTCTGTGAAACCGAATAAAAACATTTTTTGTCAGGAGAGAAACATTTTTTTCTTTATAAAAAGTTTGTCTCCTGAAAAAAAATAAAATAAATAAAATGTAGTGTCCCTTATTATAATTTTGTTTTTAAATTTAGTGTCACACATGAAAACTTTTTATAAAAATTTGTCTCACACAAAATTTTTAAAGGGAAAAAAAAAAAAAAAAAAACTGATGTCAAACATGAATTTAAAAAAGAAAAATTGGTGTCACGCATGACATTTGTTGTCCTGCACAGAATTTGGTGTCATGTTTTTTTAAAAACAAAAACTTGGTGTCACGCATGAAATAAAAATAAAAAATAAAAAAAACATTCGTCACACATGAAATTTGTATAAAAAATTTGCTGTCATGCGTGAATTTTTTTTGCAGCAAATAATCCAAAACCCGGTGGAAAAACCTCACAGGCTTTTGGTTGAAGGAACCAGGGAGAACTTCAGGGGGTAACCTTTTAAAAGACATCATCCCTGCAGCACTGTAGAGACGGAGGAGACAGCGTGTGTGTCGACTGTAAAATGTGATGAGGATGTGACGTCATGAGTGAATGAGATGAGTGCAAAGTGTAAAGTCTCACTTGAGGATAAGGTGAATGTGTGTGTGTGTGTGTGTGTGTGTGTGTGTGTGTGTGCGCGTGTGTGTGTTGCTGACCTGTGCCGGTGCATGAGTTTGAAGCTCTCGGGGCTCATGGGGCTGTGGGAGGCCAGGATCCCTCTGGGAGTGTTGGCTCCTGACCCGGCCTTCTCTAAACCAGGCAGACCCTGCAGAGCCACGTAGAAACACTGCTCTGAATATTCACACTGCCCTCATTTGTGTATAAACCTCCAGACTACACGCTGCTCACACACATCCACACACAGTACTGCCGGAGTAATCACAGGAAGCTGCTTTATGTTGTCTGAGACGTAAATATTTAATGTCCCTATAAATTAAATTAGGAGCTAAAAAGGTGAAAAGTTCAGATTGTTAGCGGTGACACACTTCTGTTAGCTAGCAGCATGATAACATCCTCTTTGAAGAAGCTGCTAATTAGCTCTGCTCACTGTGATGATGCTCGCCCTTCAGCATGTTTACAACAGAAGGAATCTGTTCTAGACTCAACATTGGTTCATCATATCATGAAGAATACACAGAATTACGCCTGAACAACAACATGTTTGTGTGTTTTTGTCATTATATTCTCCCCTGAGCTTTGCAGTTTAAAAAGCTTCAGATCTAATGACACAAACGCTGTTTGAGCGAAAGTTTCTCAGCACTCACGTGGCAGAGGCTGCTCCTCATCATCTGGAACTGATCTATCAGCTTCTTGTGAAGGGGACGCATTTCTGGGTGCACCAGCTTCTCGTGCACGGCCAGGCCGACTCCGAGGACGTGAACCTGCGGGAAAATAACAAAACAACATCGGATTAAATTTTCACTGTACATTCCCTGATGTTTAAATCTCTCCTGTACTTAAATTTACGAATATGAAGTGTCAACGACATGTTTCTGATTTCTTGTACATGACAGCACCTGTAGGGCCTCTAGTTCATGTATAGTTCAGGATGTTGAGCGAACACTGAGGTTAAATGATGCCTCACCTGCTCCTGCATCAGATCTTTGAGCTGTGTGATCTTCTCTGTGTCTTCAGGGTGGCTGGTGATGTACTCTTTATCAAAGAACGCCTAGAGACATAGAAAGATTAATATAATCATGAATAAAACAAAGAAACATTTAAAAGTCTCCTGCTATCACAGGTCTGTCTGTCTGAACTACAGGTGTTTATAGAGCTCTTTTAGTCCGACCTCTTGGTATCTGGCGATGCCTCCGTTGACGGCAGCGTCGATGACTCCGTTCAGCGTCATGCTGAGCAGGTTGATGTTGCCGTGCAGCTGCTTGTGTTGGTACTGGCTGATCAGAGTTCGCAGCTCCTGGTTCTTATTCTCCACCACAGAGATGGCGTTTTCTAACGGACTCACCTCCACCTGAGGGGGAGGGAGGTCGACGAGGGAGTCAAAGTGAGAAATACATCGACACAATGAGAGATTTCCTGCTGATGGATTATCTGTAGGTGGTCTGCTCAGTCATGAAATCCCATCATGCTAACTGTTTGCAGCTGCAGGAACATGAAACGCATCACGTCCTGTAAACTGCAGCTTGTCTCCAAGGAAAGGTCCACAAGAAACCGAGTGTGCAGGACAGAAGTTTTAAAAGTCCTACAGATTGAGGTTAGAGAGCAGTGAACATCTCACCGTCACGTTTATTATTAAAGCTGATCTGTCATTAAATATAAGACTCCTTCTTCTCTGACTCACCAGCTCTCTCTTGTCCACCTCAAACCAGCGTGAGATCCCCGGCAGAGGGTGAGTGAGGATCAGCGTCGTCCTCTCGATCCAAAGACTCTGAGACACACAAAACAACGAGCTGTGAGACAAACGTCATCTCAACATGAGACGCACTGAGATCTGTCAGAGCGCTTCAATTCAAAAACTCAGAATGTGTTTAAAGTGATAAAGTGAAGTCATGAAGCATTTTAACTGGTTCAACTTTGTCTATTTTTCTTCTGTTGCAGTCCGACTTCTTCACTTTTAAAGAAGTGTATATAAAGTTTGTGAATATAAATGTGTTGGGCTGATTATTTGACCTGTTTGGCTGATAAATATCCTGTCTGACATCCTTTTCTTGACAGACAGAGAGGCAAACTGCTTTTAAAAAACAGCATGTGAAGAAAGAAATCTTTAAACCAGCTCTGATGAAGTGTCTGAAATTCATTTTGCTCACCTTGAACTCATTGTCTCGGTCTTTTGGTCCTTTGTGGAAGGGTCGGTCGTAACGGAAGCGGCGGACGTTGTTGACACGGTAGAAGCTCTTGATGCGATCAGGGACTCTGTCCATCTGGAGGACGGTGACGCTGTCCGGCACCGGTGTCACTGCGTAGATCTGGAGGTCTGAGCCGAGGACGTCAGAGAAATAACCGGACATATGGAGTGTGTAAACTCTGACTGTGGTAACCATGAACTGACACTTCATGACCCTAAAATCAGTTTGGTCTCTGCAGGAGATGTTACAACCTTAAGACGTGAGTGATGCATTAATATTGAAATAAATCATCTGAACACACACACACACAGATTCTCTGTTTTGCTGAAGGATACACTGAGCATCACACTGCAGGATGGCCTCATCTGGCTGATTGGGGTGCTGCATCGCGATGGCTTGTGGGAATTCTCCCAGCATCCTTTGCTGGAAGGCCTCTAGCCTTTCGTAGTCGTGTCCGCGACAAACAAACTCTTTGTTCTGGCGTGAATAATCAGAACAGAGTGTTTATTGAGGTCATGTTTAATGTTTTTAGTCAGAATATTTGTGAGGAAATCATCAAGAAGTTTACCTCAAGGAAACAATGTTTAAAGGAACACGTCACCCAAAAATGTAAATCCAGTCATCATCTCCTCCTGGTGATATAAAGTCACGTAGTCCACAAAACATTTTTGGATCTTCACAGTAAAACAGAGTTGCAGCGTTCGAAACTTCACCTGACTTTCCATCAGCATGGAGGCATGAGATGATGACTGGATTTACATTCTTTGGGTGAACTGTTCCTTTAACTCGAATCTCATATAAAACCATAGATCATATTTTATATGCAGTACAGCAGCTAACAAGCTACAGAAGTCAGCCATCTATAAGACTAATATCTGTTTAATGACAGATAACGTTAGAGAGAAACCTTCAGGCGGTATATGTGAATTTTTAAGAATTTAAAAGAAGCTAATATTCGACAACAAATCAAAGTATAGCGGTTAAACTCACTCTGAGGAAGAAGGGGAACTTCCTGCCGTAGAACCCGACTCTGAAGAACTCTGGCTCCAGACGCTGCTGCTCCATAATGTTGTCATAATACGCTGCCTCCATTTTCTACAGACACATCGGAGAAGGAAGATGATGATGAGGATGATGAGCTCACATTCACACCGCCTTCTAATATTCATGTTCCCGATGACAGCGGAGGACATCATTCATATTTCAATCGATACATGTGCAGACAGAAGAGACGTGATCGGTGCTCACCCGTATCCAGCTGAGACTCTGGTAGTCGTACAGAGATTCATACTGGAAGGCCAGCTCCCTGCACAGAGGGATACCGAACTCCCAACACTGGACACACACACACACACACACACACACACACACACACACACACACACACACACACACAAAATTAACAGGAATGTTTCCAGCAGCCAATAGAAACCAATAGTGATGTTGTGTTTGTGCAGTAATCAGAATGTTTCAGTGGTGTCATCAAAAATTCAATAAAGCATTGATTCAAAATTAGTGCCGAGGTGTCTTCCTGTACCGGTTCAATGAGACCCGCCTCTTTCTTCATATTCTTATCCCCGTCGTATTTCATATTAATATTGTAATGACAGGTCATCATTTTTGTCGATATGTACAGTCAGCAGTTATTTTTCAGTAGCTTCCAGATAACGTGACCCTTTGATTCAAAAGTGTTTTCCTGTACGGGTTCAATGAGACACGCCTCTTTTTATTGGATCTTAGTCCTCGTCTTATTTTATATTAATGTTGTAAAGGAAAATCTTGAAAAGAAAAGAAAAGTAGGATTTCAATACAAACGCAGCTTCTCTTCCTGCCCGTCGTCACCGACTCCACAACACAGTGAATATCTTCACTGGACTGGTGTTGTGCGTCTGTAGCACTGCTGTCTGTGTGTAGCTGTGCTGGCAGCACCTTCCTACCTTCCCCTTGTTGAAGTAGTGGATGACTTTGCGGCAGAGCCCCTCTTTGCGGTGCCACTCGGTCTGAGCCGGATAATGAAGAAACTCCTTCAGAGGCCGCTCGTCCCAGTGCAGCAGCTCCCAGTACAGCAGCAGAGTGAACGCAGCCTCTGTGGACACGACAGCCCCGTCACACACCTGACAAACTGAGTGTGTGTGTGTGTGTGTGTGTGTGTGTGTGTCTGTGCTGTACCTGTGTAGTTCTCCGCCTGCAGGTGCATATCACACAGTTTGTGGATGTAGCGGATGTACATCTCCTCCTTATTGATCTCTGACTTGTAGAAATTCTGAGAAGATACAAAACACAAACACAAACTTCAACACGTTGCAGTTCTGATCCAAACTAAAGTGTTTGTAACTGTTAAAATAAACTGTAACTGATGAAGAGTCTGCTGGTAAAATCAGCCGGCTGGCGACTGAAGTATCAGCACGACACAAATCTTACCAGGAGATTAACGGTGCAGCCGATCTTCTTGTTCTCCGTCTCGTCTCCTTTCATACAGTCCCTGAAGACAGAACAACAGAACAGAGCAGGTTAATAAACAACAACATTAAGATAAAAGTCCTCTGTAACTCTGAAACACTGAAACCTGCTCTCAGGTTTTCTGTCCATATGTTCAGTCTGTGATGGTCTTTATTTTAACAACATGATTATTGTTTATTAACAGCTCAACCTCGGACTCGTATCATTGTTACTCTGTCAAAGCCTCATGGGAGCTCTGGTTGTTTCATGTAAACAAAACAAGGTCAACAAGGACAAGTCAGACTGTTTTATAATGTACTGTTACTGAAGAGGATGTTACAACCACTTATGTCGTTTAATAAAGTACACATCATACCTGAGAAAAGATATCGTGTTCAAATATTACTTCAAAGTGAAAGTCAGCAATATGAATACAGTAAAAGTATCTGATATTACATGGAATCAAAAGTACAAGCAAAAGTAAATCATACATATATTTACATGTATTTATATACTGTATATTATGGATCAACTGATGATTATCAGATCTAATATTTATCATTTTTCTGATTATTGAAATTAGTTTTTTGAAATTTTTTAATCTGATCAAAGAAATTCAGTCGAGTAAAAAAGTTGACTCAAAAGTTGAGTGGAAGTATAAAGTAGCATAAAATGAAAAATAAATAAGTAAAGTTCCTTAAAATTTTCATACAAACACTAAAGAACATATACAGTATATGGTGTGTGTGTGTGTGTGTGCGTGTGTGTGTCGGCGTGTTTGTGTGTTACCGGTAGTCCAGCAGTCGCTCCATCAGCCGAGTGACGGAGGTAACGAAGGAGATCCCCGTCTCTCTCCACGTCTCCTGCTCGATCTTCTCCAACAGGCTTCAACAAAGATGAGACACAAATCAGACGCCGCACCGAGTTTACAACGTGACGAGAATATAACGTTGTTTACAGCCTCAGCGAACGCAACAACCTCGCAAACAACAGACAAAAAAAACAGGCGAGAAATTCTTGGGCTCCTGGAGCCTCGACCGAGAGCAGGAAACTGGTTTTCACTTTCAGAAAGTTCAAAGAGAAAAAAGAAAGAAGGTATCAGCGTGTACGCCGACATCTTCTGCATCTTACGAGTCGGGAGAATTATTTACAGAAAAGCCTCAGAATTCATCTTCAGATCAAAGTTTGTGATTTCAGAACAAGTTTTTAAAGACTTGAGTGGGAAACCTTCAGTCATCATGAGGACGGGTATGAACGTGTTTTAATCGATGGTACTGTTCTTGCAAAAAGTACACGATCTGTACCAGATACCCGTTTCAGCAGAGTACTCACTCGACTTGTTAACAAAGCTTGTTAACAGACTTGTATGAGGAGATATTGTGCAGATATTTTCTGAGACAGAGTAAAAAACATTGCATGAAGTGATTGTGAGATAAAACAGTCTGAAGAGAAATCATCAATTCATTCTTTGACAATCGAACTCAACACGTTTCAGAAGCCGTCACAGACGACTCGTGTGGTTTGTTGCAGCTCTTGCAGATAAGACGAGATACTCGCTCCACCATCACGCTGACAGAGAATAATTCAATGATTATCTGAAGACAAATACCAGCGTCACATGTTTCCCTGTGTGTAGGTGATGTCATACCTGGGGTAGGGCCCGAACAGCTGGGTTCTAGTCCCGCAGCACAGAGCAAAGCAAGCACACAACAGCAGCGTTAGAGCAGAAGAACTGAGGGTTAATCCTGTCAGAGAGAGGACGACGGGACAGGATGGACAGAGGTTTGAAAACAGAGAGAGGACGACGGGACAGGATGGACAGAGGTTTAAA
Organism: Pagrus pagrus; assembly: GCF_965226575.1. Taxonomy (NCBI): domain Eukaryota; kingdom Metazoa; phylum Chordata; class Actinopteri; order Spariformes; family Sparidae; genus Pagrus; species Pagrus pagrus. Next base: position 2,375,389 of record NC_140187.1, on the reverse strand, counting down.
AACAGAGAGAGGACGACGGGACAGGATGGACAGAGGTTTGAAAACAGAGAGAGGACGACGAGACAGGATGGACAGAGGTTTGAAAACAGAGAGAGGACGACGGGACAGGATGGACAGAGGTTTAAAAACAGAGAGAGGACGACGGGACAGGATGGACAGAGGTTCAAAAACAGAGAGAGGACGACGGGACAGGATGGACAGAGGTTTAAAAACAGAGAGAGGACGACGGGACAGGATGGACAGAGGTTCACAAACAGAGAGAGGACGACGGGACAGGATGGACAGAGGTTTAAAAACAGAGGGACAGAGGGAGAAACACGTTCCTTACAGCAGACTGAAGAGCTCTCTGTAGTTCTCGTCTCCTTTCCCTTCAGAAACCAAACTGTCCAGCTTGTCAATGAGCTCAGCCTCCACCTGAACACACAAACACAGATGAATGATCGGACCGGCCTCCTCTGTTCGAGGTGCTGTTGCTGCTCTGAAGTCGATCGTCTGACCTGTTTGAAGTTTCCGTTCTTGCGTTGCTCCCAGTCCATCATGTCGTGGAAGATGGGGATCATGATGTTTCGTACCTCCACCTGAGGGACCAGCGTCACTCCCAGGAACGGGCCGATCATACCGGGGATGAAATGGATCTTATTCTCACCTACAACCAGCAGACACGAGTCAAATCGTCTTCGGTCAATCAGCCGATAAATCAGTCACACTTCAGTCTGCAGACTAACTGAATTAAACTCTTCTCTGGGTTTTATTGGCGGTTTGCAATCGGCTTGTAGCTGCAGCTGGACTGCAGCGTGGAGCAGGAGATATTAGAGAAGTGTAGAGGAAATCTTACCGAGGTTTTGCCACATACTGAACAGCTCGTAGGTCATCATCACTCTCATGTCACCGTACCTGCAGACACAAAGAGGTGATGCTCATCATGTCACAGTGCAGTCGCTCACTGTGGAGCCGGAGGGTCAAGAGTCTTTAAAACCACAATTCAATTTAACATTAACATTAAACATTTTCTTTCTTTTGACCATCACGTCTGTATTTGTAATGTTCTGCCCTGAAAACTCTCATTTACAGCTGAACAATTCATCTAAATAATCTAAATATTATTAAAATTGCAACACAGCTAAGAGAAACATCCAGATCGCAGACGCTGCAGGTTTTTAGATAAAGATAAAATGTGACCAACAGAGTTAAACTGAAGTGATGACTTCAGCCGCAGCGTCCGTGAGCGACACAAAGACAAACACTGAACTGAAAGTGAATCTTGTTTCCTTGTTGTTTTCGAGTTGACAAACTAAAGCAGAAACATCAGCAGAAACACGCCGTGTCCTCGCGCAGACTGTCACACCTCTGGAGACACGCGTCTCGTCTTGATGTTTTTCTTTCCACCTCTGCACGATTTCTTTCCTGCATCCATTCAAACATCACAGCCCCACGAACTCTGCTGCGTCGTCTCACACGTCTCAATCGTCTCGGGCTGTGATTTGCCTAATTTTCGCGGTTCTTCACTCAACAGGAGCAGGAGGAACTTTGCGCCTGAGGAAGTTGACCGAGTTCGGTGTCTGGGGTCCCCTCGTTCCTGGGAATATTCGGTGGAAAAAGCCTCACAGAGAGGGAGATGAGCTTTCCTGGAGTAAAGAAGTGCTCCTGCAGGATTCATAAAGTAGGTCGCCGAGTTTGCAGCGTCGCTTCACTTCAAAGAGGAAAACGGGTTCTTTCAACTTCTGACTCTCAGCGTTTTAGCTGCACATGACACACGAGTCTGAGGACGACAGTCAGGGGACGGACGCTGGCAGCCACGTTTGTGTTTGTGTTGTTGTGTGTGTCTAATGGCTGTTTGTGCGCTGGATCGTCAGACACTGTGTGTTCAGCTCTTCCTGAATGTTTGTTTGTGTGTGTGTCTCCTCACTTGTCTAAGACCTTCTTCCTCTTCGCAGGACTCAGGTTTTCCAACTGTAAACTGGGCTGGTTGATGTACAGCACCGCCAGGCTGAAGTACGAGTTCCACACCTGCAACAAACAAACAAACAAACAAACAAACAAACAAACACAAACATTACGGAGATATTCAGTGTTTGTTAGGAGTCCATAAATGTGCCGTCAGGGGAGAACATGTTTGGACATCAGGCTTTGTCTGATCAGAGACTCACTCACAGATATTTAGCTGGAACATCTCTGAGCTAATGAATTAAGTCATTTATGATTCATTGTGTGACATTCAGGAGATAAGAAGCAAAACATCTCTCATCTATAAAGAATAATGGTCTGCTGATGTGTGTTATAAGTAGAAATTACAGTAGCTACAGTGTAGAACCATAAAGTAAAGAATCATTTAAACTAATGCAACATATTTAAGCCCGTGCTTTAGTAAAACTTTCCTTTCTGCATACAGCTTCTATTATTCAGTTTCTGACCATCTGAAAGTTAATGTTAAACAAAACACTAAAGCTCCTCTGACTCATGATGACTCACGATTTCTCTGGTGACAAAACAAACAGCCTCGAGCCCCTGAGGAAACTCTCATCTCCACTCTTACACACTCTGCTGCTTCACTCATTGAGGAAGTCGACAGTTCCTGCTCCTCCTGGTGCCGCCTGCAGCCTCCTCCGACTGCAGCTCGGTCGCAGTGAATCTACTGTTATCTGTTCAGTGTTATGTGGGTCAGAGTGATGACAGACTGTTTGATTACCATGTTACCATGACAACCCCCAGGTGCGGTCTGCCACTTACCTTAAAGTCAAAGTCGGCCTCTGTGAAGTTCTTGTGCAGCGCAGGCGACAGGTACTGAGCTGTGGTCAGGATGATGCTGCACACACACACACACACACACACACACACACAGTTGTGTGTCATTTAATCAGTTTCAGTCAGTTTCAGATGTAAACAGTTGACAGACGTGCGTCTGAACCGTCTCACAGATTATTTTGTGTCTTACTTGCTGGTCAGCAGCCTCATGATGTTCCAGTCGCGGGGGAAAATACTGAGCTTCATCAGGTTTCTGAACACGCACAGAATCTTCAGCAAGAACTCCTGAAGGGAGAAACGATGATGATGATGATGATGATGAAAGAGGAGGAGTTAGTGTCAGTTTCTCAAACAAGCTTCAAAACATCATAATTAGGAGCTTTTCTGTAAGTAGTATGGAAAACACACACACACACACACACACACACACACATTTAACGGGGTGACTTATGGTCCCCCGTTCACACGCACGTTCACGCGTTTTTTGCGAACGCACGCATTAACGCTCGCATGAAGATAATTGAACATTTTTGTCACGCGCTCACACGTAGGCGGAAATGACGTGCGCAAACTATGTCTTGCGGAGACTCTGACGTGAAGGCACGTATCGTTCAACGAGCAGCGGGTGCTGTGGGGACCGTGCCAAAGCACCCACAGACGGACCAGTCCTCTGTCTGTGGGTGTCCTCTGAGGACTGGTCCGTCTGCGGGTGCTTTGGCACGGTCAAGATTGGGAACTGCAGCGGCCCCTCCCGGCTGCAGTCAGAGCAGGAGAAGTTCACCCCTCGCGTCCAGACTGCGAGTCACGCATGCGCGAAGCCGCCGCTGGCTGATCCCTTTAAAATTAAAACCGGCAACATTGTTCTGTGAATTAATTCACATTCGGTTAGTTTGCAGGCTGAGCTGGACCCGCACTCCATTGGCCGTGACCGACTCGAGTGCGGCTCTGCCCGGCCACTGCCATGGACGCGTTATGGTCAGCAACAAGTTACAAAAAAAAGAAAGAAAAAAAAGTGTCACCTAACGTTGTTGCTGTCCTCCTTGACAGGAAGAAGCAGCACTCTATTAAAATATTAGAGCTAGCAAATTAATAGTATTAATTAATACAAATTAATAGTATTAATTCGCTATTAGGGTAGAAGAAAGTAAATAAGCAAACTTATTATGTTATGGAAATTTTTGCTTGGGGCCCCAACAGACGCAGCTTCTTGTACGCGTGACATACAATCTGCACGTAACAACGCACACACGCACGCACGCACGCATAACAAAGTTATCATGCATGCACACACACGTTGCTGCGCATCTCTCTAGTTGTTTTGACATCGATATACCTTCATACACACACACACACACGCACACAAACACACACACACACACACACACACACACACACACACACACACACTTACACATATATATGTCCACTACATTTTGCAGGGAAATATTTTACTTTTTACTCCACTACATTATTACATTTTATTAATTTAATTTAATTTAATTGATTGAGTTACATTATTTTTGTAACTCAACTAAGACTAAAGACTAAAAAACCCCACAACATTAAAATTCAGATACTGTACGTCACAGAATAAACAATCATGAAACACTAAAATATCTCCGTGTCCTTCACTGATTTTGAGTAGCGTCAGTTTAATGCCAGAAAACGTAATCTGATTCCTCAGGTGAGACTCTACAGGTGAACATGATAAAAGCTTAAACTTGAGATGAAGCTTGAGATCATCACTTACATAAACACATTAATTTATTCATTTCTTTTGTCACTTTCTGAGTTACAAGTTTAAGAGTAAATATGCAAATGATGCATTATAGGTTTAAAAATGCACTAATTTGCATCAGTTACCAGAACAGATGTCTGAACATCGGAGGAAACAAGGTTCAAAATTCTAGTTTCATTTTGTTGATTTATTGGACTCAAAGGTTTTTAACGAGGCAATCTCGCTTCATCACTCCATAAATCAGAAAATAACAACTGCCATAAAAAAATCAGTTTCTGCCATGAAAAACTGGAAGTTTGTGTGTCTGTGAGGAGCTGATGTGGAGATTTCTGCTCAAAGTCTGACAAAAACACATTTTGAGAAAACAGCCTCTAAAAGATATAAACTGTAAAATTATTTATTTCATCTGATAAATATCACTGTGAAACTTCTGCAGCTGATCACTTCAATTAAGACTAAATTATTTTTTTCATTTCAAGTTTTCTGATATTTTATGTTTAAATATGGAAATTAAGCTTTTTAATTAAATATGAACACAACTGCATAAATGTCCAGAAGAGAAAAATGAATGTGAGTTTTAGACATTTTCTCTCAGCGTCTATAAACGTGGACATGTTTTGGAAAATCTCAAAATGTTTTAACACAATATTTTTATAATGTTTGTCGGACACAAAGGCAGCGGTGGATTGACCCTCAGCCTGGCTGTCATGATGCAGTGATGTGATATATATATATATATATATATATATATATTATACTGTGTTGACATCAGGCTGCTGTACCTTGAGCTCCTCTTTGCTCTGGAAGTTCTCCATCAGGTGTTGGAAGTGAATATCCGTCATCTGGCGGAGGAGGGACAGGAGGCAGGACACGTACTCTCCCTGCCAATAGGAAAGCAGGGGATGGGCATGTGAGCCAATCACATGGAAGCAGTTAGCAGTTAGTGAACAATCAGAGATGATGACAGGAGGCTCTTTCTCAAACCCGACCAGCTGCTTTCACTGCAGAGTGTAAGATGAACCATCATCCACCGACAGCTCGCTCGATCAGCTGTTACATCAGCCTGCTCTATTTTATGTACCGTTGAACGGTCATCAAGAGACTCGGTCTACTTCAGCCTCAAACTGTTTTTACTGCAAGAAAATGTAGCTTTAAATTTAGACGAGCGTAACTAAAAAATGTTTGTGAAGTCGTAAAATGGAGCTTAAATTCATGATCTTTGCTTTGATATCCGGCACTCGAGCTTCTGTTTAGTGGCAGTGGAGGAAGTGAAGTCAACGCCAGTGAAGACTTTTCCACTTCCTCTCCACACGACCTGAACAATAAAACACTCTTGATAAAGCCAATACTAAGTGGAGTCCTCTGAGCGAGCTGTGACGGACAGAGCGAGTGGGGCTGGACTGAGATCGAGCCACAGATGAAATGTAAATGAAAATGGTCGACAGATATGAAATTTGCATATGAAACGTCTGCCTGTACCGAGAGACACAACGACAGCTGACTCAGATATCACACAAGCGGTGTGATACACATTTACTGATAATTAATGGATAGTGAATTAACTAAGATACAAACTGTTATTCTCCATAACTCAACATAAAAAAAACTGAATGCATTCAAGAGAAGAAGATTTAATGACCCGTGCGAACATGCAGAGGGAGAGGAGGAGGAGGAGGATGAAGACTGAGAGGTGTTTTATTAGAGGGCAAACATAAGATGAGAGGAGATGGGTCAGTGACAGGATGGATGAGGGCAGGGCAATATGCACCAAATGGTTATCATCACACCTTTAAAAGGACAGTTCATCACCATTTATATCTTCTTACCTGAGAAGCAGATAAACAGAACTACAGGTAAAAGGAAAAACATGTAGTTTTGATTTTGGGGTGAACTGTCCCTTTAACTTTGAGAAGCTTCCTATGTTGACTGAAGCATTTATAAATCTACTAGTTTTCTACTGTTTGTGTGTTTTTCTTATTTAAACTCTCACATCGTTGCAGATTTAGGTAAATGTGACCGTCGGCGTGAGAACATGAGTCACTCAGTGTCACGATCATATGAAGTAACATTAAAGAATAATATTAAAATACTGCCCAGCCCTGGGGCGGACGCAGAGGTGGATGGATGCAGAGGTGGATGGATGCAGGATGGATGAAGGTGGCGGGGGTGAAGTTGAAGTAGTCGTATTGTTAGTTACTAACAGTGATCTCCGCGGTGCACTGCGGACAGCGTTGACCCCTTACCGCCTCCTGCGATTGGCTCTTGCTCATGATTGACAGCAGGGTCTGCAGGAGGACGTCCAACAGGGACTCCACCATCATCTCCACCTCCTCCTGCACCGACGTGTCCTGGAGGGAGAGAGGGGAGACGGCGTCAGGGGGGAGGAGTGACGAGAAATAAAAATGGTCACGGTCCTCAGAGGATTATTGTGAGATTTTTAAAGTAACATCACTTTGTCAGATTGTACAATTCTTAACAAATTGAGGCAAAAAGACAAATAACCTCAGAATATAAAGTGAATTCAAAGATAAATGACTAATAAAAGAAGCTGAGACCTGACAATGTTTGCCTATTTTCTAGATAAATGCCTGAAATGATTTATTGATTAAAAATATAGCTGGTGATTAATTTCCTTTTAGTCGATTCATCGTTTCAGAGACACTTTCACATTATGGGGTGTAATGAGCACTGCAGCCTCTAGGGGGCACTGTAGGTTCATGGGTCCACTTTCTGTGTGTGTGTGTGTGTGTGTGTGTGTGTGTGTGTGTGTGTGTGCGCGCGTGCGTGTGTGTGTGTTACCAGTGAGCTGGTCTTGATTATAGAGAATATGGAGCTGAGTATTCCCGAGCAGATGAGCAGCTCCTTCTGCTGCCTCAGGTGAAGATGGATGTGATGCAGGACCACAGGAAGCAGGATCCTCCGAGACTCTGGACACACACACACACACACACACACACACACACACACACGCACGCACAAACGCACACACGTATTTCCATAATTAAACTAGAACATGAGCTCTGTGGCTAAAAAGGTGTTAATTGTTTAAGAAAAAATAAGTACTCGAGTACTGTACTTAAGTACATTGTTAATAAAATTTGGCTCAGAAAAGTAACTAGTAACTAAAGATGTAAGTAGCAGAAAATGGAAATAATCGAGTACAAGTCAGGGGCGTTGCTAGGCCTGCAGCTTTACAGGGGCATTGTTCTGTGATCATAAACTGTCAGTGATGAAAAATAGACTCATTCATGAAATTTCATCTGGAATTTTACAGGAGGGCACAGCGCATGTTTACCGGGCACGTGCCCCGGTAAACAGTGTCTGGCTGATCCTGACATGATTTTGAGTCAATTGATCACATGACCTGGAAGCTATTGAGCTAAAATGCTAATATTTACATATAAAAATTAATAAAAAATAATAAAAAATAATAAAAATTAATAAAAAATAATAAAAATTTATAAAAAATATTTAGAGATGTAAAACGTAAAAACAAGAGGCGTATCTCATGCAGCCAGCGTAGTTACATGATCCCAACATGATTTTGAGTCAATTGATCACATGACCTGGAAGCTATTGAGCAAAAATGCTAATATTTACATATAAAAATTAATAAAAAATTATAAAAATTATGAATAGATGTAAAACGTAAAAACAAGAGGCGTACCTCATGCAGCCAGCGTAGTTACATGATCCTGACATGATTTTGAGTTAATTGATCAACAGGCCCGGAAGTTATTGAGCTAACATGATAATATTTACATATAAAAATGATAAAAAAATAATAAAAACTAATAAAAAATATTTAGAGATGTAAAATGTAAAAACAAGAGGTGTATCTCATGCAGCCAGTGTAGTTACATGATCCAAACATGATTTTGAGTCAATTGATCACATGACCTGGAAGCTATTGAGCTAAAATGCTAATATTTACATATAAAAATTAATAAAAAATAATAAAAATAAATAAAAGTTATGAACAGATGTAAAATGTAAAAACAAGAGGCGTATCTCATGCAGCCAGTGTAGTTACATGACCCTGACATGATTTTGAGTCAATTGATCACATGACCTGGAAGCTATTGAGCTAAAATGCTAATATTTACATGTAAAATTAATAAAAAATAATAAAAATAAATAAAAGTTATGAACAGATGTAAAATGTAAAAACAAGAGGCGTATCTCATGCAGCCAGCGTAGTTACATGATCCCAACATGATTTTGAGTCAATTGATCACATGACCTGGTAGCTATTGAGCTAAAATGCTAATATTTACTTATAAAAATTAATAAAAATTAATAAAAATTATGAACAGATGTAAAACGTAAAAACAAGAGGCGTATCTCATGCAGCCAGTGTAGTTACATGATCCCAACATGATTTTGAGTCAATTGATCACATGACCTGGAAGCTATTGAGCAAAAATGCTAATATTTACATATAAAAATTAATAAAAAATTATAAAAATTATGAATAGATGTAAAACGTAAAAACAAGAGGCGTACCTCATGCAGCCAGCGTAGTTACATGATCCTGACATGATTTTGAGTTAATTGATCAACAGGCCCGGAAGTTATTGAGCTAACATGATAATATTTACATATAAAAATGATAAAAAAATAATAAAAACTAATAAAAAATATTTAGAGATGTAAAATGTAAAAACAAGAGGTGTATCTCATGCAGCCAGTGTAGTTACATGATCCAAACATGATTTTGAGTCAATTGATCACATGACCTGGAAGCTATTGAGCTAAAATGCTAATATTTACATGTAAAATTAATAAAAAATAATAAAAATAAATAAAAGTTATGAACAGATGTAAAATGTAAAAACAAGAGGCGTATCTCATGCAGCCAGTGTAGTTACATGACCCTGACATGATTTTGAGTCAATTGATCACATGACCTGGAAGCTATTGAGCTAAAATGCTAATATTTACATGTAAAATTAATAAAAAATAATAAAAATTAATAAAAATTATGAACAGATGTAAAACGTAAAAACAAGAGGTGTATCTCATGCAGCCAGTGTAGTTACATGACCCTGACATGATTTTGAGTCAATTGATCACATGACCTGGAAGCTATTGAGCTAAAATGCTAATATTTACATGTAAAATTAATAAAAAATAATAAAAATAAATAAAAGTTATGAACAGATGTAAAATGTAAAAACAAGAGGCGTATCTCATGCAGCCAGCGTAGTTACATGATCCCAACATGATTTTGAGTCAATTGATCACATGACCTGGTAGCTATTGAGCTAAAATGCTAATATTTACTTATAAAAATTAATAAAAATTAATAAAAATTATGAACAGATGTAAAACGTAAAAACAAGAGGTGTATCTCATGCAGCCAGTGTAGTTACATGATCCCACACTGATTTTGAGTCAATTGATCACATGACCTGGAAGCTATTGAGCTAAAATGCTAATATTTACATGTAAAATTAATAAAAAATAATAAAAATAAATAAAAGTTATGAACAGATGTAAAATGTAAAAACAAGAGGCGTATCTCATGCAGCCAGCGTAGTTACATGATCCTGACCAGGGGTGTTGCTAGGCCTGCAGCTTTACAGGGGCACAGCCCCCCCCCCTCCCCAATGAATGTACATTGTCACAGGAGCTGTCAACTAGGCTAAGATGTGTTTGTGTTTCACCTGGGAAGGAGAAGAGCCTGCTGTCCACCGTCCGGGCGATGGACTGCAGTTTGACCACGTCCATGGACTGTCCGATGTGCACCGTGGACGGCATGCTGCCCAGAGTGCCACGCACAAACTCTGCCACCTCCTGCACCGTGAACATCTGCAGCAGCTCGTCGAAGATCGCCGGGAACGAGTTCAACAGAGCGGCCTGAGGGAGACGAGGGAGGGGAGAGGGTGAGTGACGAGGTGGGAGGAGGACGGCAGGAGGAAGAAGGATGTTAGTGAGAGAAAGAGAAAGAGGAGTTACGAGGTTATTAATGCTAGTTTCTGTGTTGTAGGGAGAGAAAGTGACTTCATTCTGTAATAAGGAGAGCAGAGAGGAGTCAGAGGGAACATGGTGAAAAGCTGTGACCACAGAGCAACAAAACCAAGGTACCAGGATGTTGGAGCTACGTTTTGTCTTCTGGCTTTTGAGCCAAACACTCCGAGTGAAGTGATAAATTGAGAACTGCATTTGGCAACACAGCTGTTCACCAGTTGAAACATTTGATAAAAATCACAGCAGTGTTAAGAGGGAAACAGAGTCTTGGAAAAAGGAAAGAAAGGTTACGTGAGAGAAACGTGAGCGATATTAATACAGAACCGGTCGGACACAAGTGAAGACTCACTGCACAGCAACAGTGTCGGATGAAAGTGAGGACTTTTTTTTAGGACGATTATGACGATGCAGCTGAAAAGATCTTAGTGTTTTGGAGCAAATGTCTTGTTTCAAATGAACAATATTATGCTGAATGTATGAAATGAAAGCTCTTCCTAACGTCAGCAGCAGAGGTGGGAAGTAACGAAGTACAAATACTTTGTGCCGTTCTTGGGTAGATTTTTTATTCACTTGTGTATTTATTTCTCTGTCTCGTATCTGCAGAGAGTTTCTTATTTTCTCTCTTTGTTGCTGCTCGGACACTTTACCAACCCAACATGTGGCTATTTGACGTCCTGGGACTGAGACTCAACAATCAACTATCTTTGTGGTGCGTTCAGGAACAGCTGGGACAAATCCTACTGACTCTACCTTTAACTTTAATAGTCTTTGAATTATATTAATATGACGTGAGCTTCAGTTAGCTTTGACCACAAATGTCCTTCAGAGGGAGACATTTTACTCTGATACTCTGAGTACATGTCAGAGCCTGTACTCGATTACTTTAACCACCTCTGTGATTTTCTTGGGAGCGTGCCTATGGTCCTACCCTAACTCTTCCCTTCCCTTTCTCTAACCCAAACTTCTTAGAAATGTGGGAACATAGGGATGACCCCATTTTTCGTGATAGACTGATTTAAAGTGTATCGTTCTTGTCGTGCATGACTGATAAACGGAGGATCCTGTCAGATTTTGTCCCGTTGGTATTTCTGCACACTCTGCAGAAGAACAGAATCAGGTCATTGATTGTTCACGTGTGAATGAGCAGCCACGCTTCAGGGTTTGATTGAGAGCTGTGACTCTGACTGGAACAGGACACACAGTCGATGTGTTCGGGGGTGAAGAAGTGACTGAATCGTGTGTGTGTTTCCAGTTAGAGGACTATGACGTGTAATGTGTTTGTAGAGGTGTGATCAAGCAGTCAGTGCAGCTCATGTGAGGACTGTGGACGTTCACAGGAGTGTGTGTGTGTGTGTGTGACGTTAGGCTCACAAACAGGTGGATTAGGACTCTGGGCTTCACACAGGGGACGAGGAGTGGTGCTGTTCACCTGGACGTCTACTTACTGACAGTGGAGACGGCCGCAGAGCGTTGGAGCTCCAGGCCTGAGTGCAGTTGGCTTGCCCGCTGCCAGGAGCCTGTCCTGGGGCAGGGGGCTGGGCTTGGCCCGGGGCAGGGACTAGTGCTAAGGAAGCTGTAGGCCCGACGCCGGGGCCTGGGGCTTGATTTGGGCCGGGACAAGGCTGGGAGCCCTGTGGTGTGTGGGTGTGGAGGGAGGAGGCCCAGGAGGAATAATCAGGAGCCAAAGGACGGAGCAAAGATTGTGGGAGATTGAAAGAGAAGATAAGGGAAGGAAGCAAGGAAAGGTCCGAGGTACAAGTAGACAGGTACATAAAGGAGATAAGAGTCAGATTTAAGCAGCTAAAAGGAGACGGGAAACAAGCTAACGAAGAAACTGAACTACAAGCAAATGCAATGAAATTATGGGATTAGCTGCAATTAAAGTCTCATCAAACTACAGAAACACAACGAGCTGACGTTACACTTCACCTGTGAAACAAGGAGACGACTTCAACAGGGAGAGAACATCAAACATCATCTTGACATTTGATGCTTCTTATAAAAAATAAAAGACTAAAACAAAACATTTAAAGAGTGTGTGTGTGTGTGTGTGTGTGTGTGTGTGTGCGCGTGTGCGTGTTCGCCCACCTGTGTGAAGATGAGGGTCTCTGAGTTGCGGCTGTCCAGGCTGAGGACGAAGCGGATCGACTGGAAGAGTTCCTGGATGCTGGTGCGAAACTGCTCCTCCTCCATCCCGCAGGTGGCCCGAGAGTAGAGGATCCGAGACTGGACGATGAACTTAAAGAGATACTCCAGAGCCTGCAGAGAGAGACACAGTGTCACAGACAGTACATGTACGTAGATATGTGCTCTGAGATAACAGCTGAGCAGAGAAGCCAACGTGAACTTCCTGAAAGGTTGAATGAGTTCATGTTTGTGCTGCAGGTTCAGCAGACGGAGACTAAAACTCGGTGGACGTGGATGAAGACGTGAAAGGTGAATGAAAACCTGCAGCTGCTGCACGTGTCAAAACTATCCTCCATTATTCACACCGTCCACTTCTACACGACAGTGTGACCCATTTGAGACGGTTGCTTGAGTTTGATGAATAGTTCAATGTGCTGAGCAGCGTTTGAATGCGGCACATTCAGTAGATCTGCCCGAGACGCTGCATCTGCCCGCAGCTCTGCCTACGACACTGACGTGACGCTGGATACAGGCTGTCAGCGCCGCGTTTACACAGGTGTAAACATATCGATGAAGCCCTGTGCTCGATTCAGGACATTTAAATATTGTGCAGATAAATAAAAGACCAGAGTAGGATGGAGGTAACCAGAGTTTTGTTCAGCAGCTGAAGGTCAAACTAAGACAAACTGGGAGCTCTTTATCTGTAATAAGTGAACATACTTAGAAAACAGAACTGCATAAAAAGCATAAAACAAATTTAAGAATGGCTTTAATATAACGTGCATACATTTAACTTAAATTACTGATCTCATATGTAGTTTCCAGAAGTTGTTTAATGTAAATTGCAGTTTGTTTTAACCAGCAGCGTTCACTTAACAGCACAGAGGACATTTGTGATGGTCACCCAGCTTCAGAGGTTCTTACCCTCATCGCTTCCTGTATGTGGTCCTGCCTGACCACCTCTGCAGAGCGGTCCATGTACCACTTCAGACAGCGGATCAGCTCTCTGAAACACAGAGTGAAATCATGACGAGGCACGAGATGAGCTGAAAACTTCATTGATGACACGTTCAGGATGACGGCTTCACTTTGTGGCAATCCAAAATGAATCAGGGAATTGTCTGCCTGTACGTCAGTGAGCCGGACAGCTTTTTAATTCACTCCTGAAGATATTCATGATCGTCCTGATGATGAATATTCACCGTGATCATGTCATGAGTGTTTTTACCTGATCTGCTGAAAAATCCTTTATTTTCCCCATCCCTAACTACGACACGTTATTTGAGCATCGAGGCTCACGATGTGATTTTCTACAAGATGAATAACTTCAGGGTTGTTGTTGAGTTGAGGGACAGCAGATAACGTTTGGAGAAGAATTGCATCCTTCAGTGTGTAAACTGAAGTCTGCACACACACACATCCTGTAAACAGAGTGTATTGCAGGTAACAGTCAGTTAAAGTTAAACACTCACTTGTAAGCCAACGCGCCAGCAAAGTGCTTCTGGATGTATGTGTCCATCACCGGCCTGAAGTGGTAATATTTACTGTCCCTGAGCAGGTTTATGATGAACACCTGAGAGACAGACAGACGTTAAAGCAACGGGACAGTGTGTGCGTATATGGATCAGACTGCGTTTACTTATTTGGCTTCAGGCAATCAATCGATTAGATTTGCACAATTCGTCCTGTGTCCGACATTTCTGAGACTGTTTTGCATTTTATTTCAGTTTATTTTGTTTGTCACACACACACACACACACACTTACCAAAGACTGGAACACCAGCGGGCCATACTTGTCAGTGTTGTCGTCCAAAATGGAAAATAACGTGTCGAGGATGTCTTGGAGAAACTGTCACACACACACACACACACAGACACAGAATACACATTACATTTAGGTGCTTTTATCGTTATCAGGTGCGACTGATAAAGACCAGGCTAATAAGAAAAGAACGACCAACAGTCCTGTTTACACTCTGTTACCTCACACGGCTGTTAACAGACGTGCAGGATTAACCTGAGACCTGTTGGCTGCAGCCAGTCGATCTAAACCAGAGTCACCCCGCTGGTTAAGATTTAATGAAACACACGACACATGTCCAGCTTTAGATGAAACAGGGCGGCTGACTGATACAGTGACTGAAAGAGACGAACCAATGACACTGAGATTGTTTTGGTCTTTTTTCATGTTTGGCCTTAAATAGGCAACAAAAAAAAATTGTAATAGTCTAGAGTCAGAAAGGTCTCACTTCCTTCTAATGTCTCATTTCAAATGAAATATTTAATGTGTGGAAGTTATTTGTTACAGACTTTGTTACAGACTCCACCTCACCTTCACTATCTCCTCTCCGCTGACGTGTCGTAGCCGGCCGAGGATGTCCATGACCCGTTCCGGATGAGCCTTCCACTTGAGCAGGGCCAGGAGGTCCACTGGAAGACAACAGCAGAGTCAACTGCTAGAAGAGACACAAGCTACAAAAGCTGCGTTTACATGGACCCTAATATTATACTAATAATCAGAACAATAGCCCAACCAGAACAAAAATGTCTAATGTAACCACCTCAATCAGAAGAGACTGGCCTGATAACTGCAGCTAATGTGTTACACAGACTGAATGAGTATAAACAGCTTCACTGCATCTTATAAACTGATATAAAAACGGATGAGATGATGTCGGATCGGCTGCGCACCGTTCTGGGTGAGCTTCGTGGAGGAGAGCTGTGTGGAGATCCAGAACGTCTCCTTGGTGCTGCGCTGGAAGATGAGGCTGGAGGGGATGCTGGGACAGCTGTTGAAGTCCTCTTTACAGCAGGGGAGGCCCAGGTAGAGGGCGTGGTTACTGAAGGTGGTGTTCTCGTCACACTGAGGCGGAGGGGAGGAGGAGGACAGGGGACAGACAGAGAGTGATCAGCTGTCCCTGATATATTTCCAGCGGTTTTAGTGTTTTCAAATTCAGTTTAAACGTGTCAGTGGTTTTACAGAAACGTACTAAACAAACATTTATTCTGGTGATCGGGTCGGCTGCTGTGTCATTTTGTCCTAAAGGTCTTGTGAGTGAACGGACATGAAGACAGAGGCTAAATCCAAATGTCCACCGTCTGAACGTCCAGACTGAGCCACTGTGGACTGCAGATGTACTGTGGTGCGTTCACTGTCCTCAAGGCGAGTCTGTGATAGCATGAGATTACAAGTACTGTTCTTCTACATATTTCTGCATCATGATGAGGCTTATTGTTATCTCTGCTTTTTGATTAAGTCATTATTTTACTGAATTATAATAACTCCTTTTTGGTTTTTGAGATGGCAGTAAAATATGTAATATCCATTTTGCTTGGTAATTGCTTGGTAATCAGATCAGTGAAATCTGGTGAATTCTGCACCATGAACAGATTCTCTGGAAGTTTGCAGAAAGTCTACTTTAGGGCCCCGCTGACTGAATGAGTTGAGGGTCTGGACGGCTCTCAGCACTCGCAGACTTCCCACGAATCTGCAAGACCGGTGAAGTCCTGACATTTGGATTCAGCCGACAGAGCAGCAGTAAGACTCCAAATCATGTCTGACCTTGTAAACGTAGAGTTCATGGCTCTCATCTGAGAGCGTTGTTCCATCCTCCCTCATCAGAGGAGTGAAGGCAAAACCAAACAGCTTCTTCTCGCCTTTGTCCTTCGCTGTGGAGCGAGACAAGAGAAAGAAGACAGAGACAGACAGTCAGAGATGAAGTTCAGAGTGGGAGTGACCCTGACTCTTTGTTTTTATTCATTAACTTGGTGGATACGTCTGCAAACAACAAGAAATGACCTGTTTTTACTCTCATATCAGCTGTTTTGGCTGAAAAACAGCAAATGTTGGTGCATTTTTCACAATAAATAGAGAAAATTAGAATGTGATATAATAAATGGATTTCAAGTACATTATTAAATACATATACACATATATGCATAAATACTGTACATATGAAGCATATGAATATTTCTTTCTTTCATACATATTTCAACCTCTAAACATCTTTGTATAATAAAGTATCATTGTGCTCAGTAACAGGGAGTGACTCACTGGAGCAGTGTCTGAACTCGAAGCGGAGGTGGGAGCCTCTGAACCGGTCGATGGGAATCGGCAGTTTAATCACTTCGCTCCATCGAGGGCTGTTGTTGTGGTAGAGCACGAAGGAGCGGTGCTCCGGCACGCTGGGCTCCCCTGAACCCAGGCTGATGCAGTCCTGCCGGGGGAGACAGACGGGCGAGACAGGCGGACATCAACATGCAGCCGGCAGAAAATCAAACTGCATGACGAGTGTTTCAAATGTGAACTGTGTTTTATTTGAATTGATGTTACATATTTTGCTTTGTATGTGTTGTAATATTAGTAGTAGTAGTAATTCTTGTATTCTGGGTTTCATTGAAAAAGACAGCCTGTCTCTCCGTGTCCTGGTGACGATGATGAACCGGCTCTGACAGGAACACATGTTCACCTATGAATCATTCTGCATTTGTTTAGTGGGACGAAGTTTCCTCAAAAATAGACGGCAGCTGGAAAAGTTTAAGTTTCAGGTCCAGTTTGTAGGATTTATGTTTTCATTGGTTTTTGTCACCTTGAAATGAGCCTGTTATATCTACAGAGGGAGCAGGTCCTCAGCGGAGTCCGTCATGTTTCTACAGAAGCCCAGAAGGGTCAAACCAAACACTGGCTCTGGAGAAGGACGTTCACGTTTTTAGCAGCCACCGTAGGCGAGGGGGAGACGAGAGGTCGTCACCACGTCATGCAACTTAATCCTACAAACTACAGATGCCCAGGAGGGTCGGCTGTGTTACTTTTCAGCTAAAAAACTAAATACATGCAAACATTTACTCTACGACATGTCAATCAGCAGTTGTCGTCCATGTGGCTGCGCTGGTGTGCTGCTTGTAACAACAGTAAGGACGGAGAAACATTAGATGGAGTGTCTGCACTGAATTTAAACAGTGTGTGTGTGTGTGTGTGTGTGCGTGTGTGGAGGCAACATGATGAACTGTAGTTGTTGAAATTACAAGTCTGACATTTTTCGTTCCCTGAGCTGGTAACTGTTATAAAATAGGAGCTGAAAGGGAAACAACAGCAAAGCTTCATGTGTTTCACCTCTCGTGACTTTGAGTTATTTTAATAAGTGACCACAGGAAAAGGTAAGTGCAGAGAAGGTCCAGAGAAAGGAAGATAAAGCAACGCAGTGGAGACTGAAGCGTACTGAAGGTTTATGATGAGGTGTGCACGGCGGCGCTGCTTCTATACCTTGAGGATCTCTCCATCAGCGTAGAGGACGTAGACGGTGACTTCGATGTTCTTCTGAACGCTCTTCCCTCCTCTCTCAAAGTCCCCTCGCTCCAGCGTCAGGTACAGGTCGTTGCGGATGTCACCTGGGACACAGACGGGCATGTTAACACACAAACATACAGCCGAAACTTCACAGGTAGCTCAAAGACTCACCTGAGAAACATTAAGATGCTATAAAGTTAAACATGAGCCTGAAAGCTGAAACAAAAGTCCAGGAATTTGCCACTTATGTCAAATAA
The DNA here is from genome assembly GCF_965226575.1 of Pagrus pagrus. NCBI lineage: Eukaryota > Metazoa > Chordata > Actinopteri > Spariformes > Sparidae > Pagrus > Pagrus pagrus. Next base: position 2,357,264 of record NC_140187.1, on the reverse strand, counting down.
AACCTGTATGTTCTCTGTGTAAAGACACAAACGTGCACAAACACAGACACACAAAGTGTCTCACACACATTTAAAGCTGACACACACAAGACTAACGACCTGTGTTAACGTGTGCAGGATCATTTATCATGTCAGCGTGTCCTTATAGACGACACGTCACCCTTAATGTATCGAGATGGGAGTTAAATACTCACTCCATCACTGCCGGAGGGGACGCTGTGTGTGTGTGACCTGCATGGTTAATGTGTGTGAGGAGCTGGGAGACACATGAGGTGTGTGTGTGTGTGTGTGTGTGTGTGTGGGGGGAGTTATATAGTACGTATATTTTCCTTTTTGGTGATCTTAATTGTTATCCCTGACTGTCCAATGAGGGTCCTGTTTGTATCCTTTTGCTCAGCATTGTGTTTAATTAACAAGTATAATTACTCTGTGACTTTGTGCTGATGTGTATCTGTACGTTTGTGTAAGGATTAATTATTGCAATTACCAACAGCAGTCGTGTATTTAAAGAACTGACAGTGTAAAGCACGCCGACACCTCCTCGCTGCATCACTCTGACCTGTTCTGAATCTGTATAAGAAACACAAACAGCTGTTTCTCTGTGGCTGCTCGAGTTTTACTGAGACACTGAAAACAACCAAGTTCAGTTCACAGAGACACTGAACAGAGGCTCTGCATATAAATCCAGCCAGTTTGATATACATGTCCTCATTCCCCAGACACTGCAGCATCCAAACACACACATACACGCATGCACGCACACACGCACGCACGCACGTCTCTCTGGTAGATGAACTGTTTCAGTGTCTTAATCAGGCTGCAGCTAATTGGAAACATGGACGTTAATTTAACCAGGAAACTGAAACAACAATCATAAACAGGAAAATGAATTTTCCATCAAATGTAAACAGAAAAAATTAAATACTCGAACAACAAACAATGTTTTCCTGCTCTGGTTAATGAAATCAAAAATTAAAGTCTGTCTGTTTGACTGTCGGTGATTTTTATTCAAATATCTGTCTCCTTGGTAGAAACTACAGCACCTGCCAACTGTGTTTTCTTTATTATCGCTGTTTGTTTGTATAGTTGCCGGTACTTTATGGTTTTGTAATCATACTTCAATATTCAAGATCCAAGAAACTTCATTGTCCATCGCATAGTCACAGATAGTTACCGTCAGTTAGGACTCAACCAACAAGAGAAAACATTCACACCCATGAGACTCACATTAAATCACACAACTGCTCCATAGATCAATAAAAGCACGTGTGCAAAGCTACATTTAAAGAGTAGTGTCTGTTCTGCCGTGTTCAAAATGCACATCGCAGCGGGAGTAAAAGGGTTCTTATAAGTTCTGCTTTTGGCCAGAGGCGCTCTGAAACAGCCGCCTGAAGGGAGCAGCTGAAACGAGCGGTGAAGCGGGTGTGAAGCAGTGTGAAGCCGCCTCAGTGATGCACGCTGCTTTTCTTTTTACTGCACGACTGTTTATTTCTGAAAATTGGATCTGAGTGGTGCCGGTGATCTTCACTGCATGTTTGATGGTTCTGGTGAGTTTTTTCAGTGAGAAAGTTGCACCAGGATGCAACAAGCCTCAAACTGCGAGTCGCTGCAACAAAAGATCGCCCTGCTGCCTCCTGAGGAGCGTGTGAACGTCACTTCACTTTGGTGTTTTATTACAAAGCACAATAACAGTATCGACTCGTCCAAAGTGACAAATAACAAGAAGCAAAACTTCAGAAATGTTTTAAATAATTCTAAAAATAACAGCAACATTTACTCGTCTACATTTTCAATATATAATACTTTACTTTTTTTTAATAGCACTTAATTATCATTTAAATGCACAACTACAGTAAGTCAGTCTGTGAAGGTTCATCTCATTAATTCAAATGCTAGAAGTGAATATTACAGCTGTACAGACAGATACAGACGGACAGGATTCAGACTTCTTCACCCTTTTCTTGCATTAAATGGTGATTCAGTCTCATCCCATAAGAAAGAAGCTGAACACCTCCTCGTGCTGTGACGAGGGTCGTGTGATCGACTCACCGGGCATGATGACATCAGGGAAGCCCAGTTTACGAGTGATCGCCACCCCTCTGCTGAAAATGAGCGGGTTCTCCCTGCGGACCTGGTCCATGTCGCCCCGCAGCAGCTGCAGGGAGATGATCAGACCTGCAGGGACGGAGGGGGATTAAAGAGAGACGAGGATGAAACAGAGCAACGCAAAGGCAGAGGTGAAAAAAAGGAAAGAAAATGAAAGAAACACAGAGATACAGGCTTCTCTTTGACTTGATGATCATCAGAAATCTGTGAAGTGATGATGACTTTGTATCTCTGAAACTGAAGGCACTCTGAGCACCTGAGCTGTGTGGCTGCAGAGAACTGCACATCTTTACTTTAACCAGAACAAAACTGTCTTATGCATCGAGTCACGTGTGTTTATTCTGAACTTGGAAAATCTGCCGTAACTTTTTGTGCACCAAACACATCGACACTTTCACCACCCCTGAACAACTCAAGACGATGATCTGGAAACATTTCCTCTTCCTCTTCTGACCCGTTTTAACTCTGTACTGTTGTGTATCTCGACATCATTGCAAATGATTGACACCTCGGTGATTTTGAGGATTAAATAAAGGTTTGAATTGAAGTGTCTGTTGACATTAAGTCATCTGGCTTCTCCAAAGAGACGTTAACGTAAAACATCCTCTAACTTGACGCCTGAAACAAAAAGTAAGTGCAGATTTCTGTCTGATACTTTTGAAATAAACTTATGTATAATAGTTTACGTGCGTGAAAACTCAACCTCCTTCAACCTTCTCTGTCAGACCCTCAGCTACAGCGTCTGAAAGATTAACCGTTGGGGCCACAGGAGTTCACGGACTTCAGCGAGGGAGCGCAGGAGGCTGCGGCTCGCTGCACTGACGCCAATTAAGATGATTTTCCAGCTGATGTCGAGTGATGGCACGCATGTGTCAGTCAGAGTGTGTGCTGCTCTCCAAACTAGACGCGTCGCTGCTCGGAGGGTTGTGTGTGTTTTATGAGGTCACATGTCAAACTCTGTTTTTTTAGCGTCTTTGAAGAGCTCATGTTTGAACGTCTCTGTGAGTGACTCCTCACTTACACTTGACTAATGCAGTGACACGAGTCACCGATGCAGCCGGACGAACCTCTGAGCTCTAACAGAAGCAGCGAGGTGAGTTTAACACAAGCTACATATGGAGCAGGCAGACGCAGAGATGCAGACAGGTAAACTCACAGGACGATTACGGTAACTGTGGATTCATTTACAGGCAGCCATCTATAAAATAAAGGTGCTGTTTTAATGGACCTCTGACACAACCCGAGATGTGGATACGAGTCACTGTGACTTGGACTTTATATTATTTGCAGCTTGACAGAAACTAAATAACTTGAGACTGAACTTGGACTTGACCTGAGACGTGATGACTCGAATGACTTGTCTGTGTGACATTTGATGTTTTCAGTTTAGTTTTGTCAGTCTGCAAATATTTCAGTGTTTAAAAGTCACTGGAGGGAATATTTCTGTTATTGTGAAGAAATTAAGAAATAAATCAGTTTTAATAAAGTTATTTGTTTTTGTTTGATTTCATTTATTTCACTGAATTTCAGTAATTATTAAACAAATTCAATTCATTGTCAAACTCAACGTTGTCTTGTCTTTTCTCCTTATAAAAGACCAGATACTGCAGGTGAGGCTCTCCCTAACTCAGGACTATTTTCATTATTAATCAATCTGCTGATCGATTAATTGATGAATCATTTAAAAATGTTCATCACAACGTCCCAGAGCCCAAAGACGTCTTCAGATTGCTTATTTTGTCCAAAGAACAGTCAAAAACCCAACAACTCTTCATTTACTGTCATACATGACACACACACACACACACACACACACACACACACACACACACACACACACACACTCTGTCTGTCCTACCGTAGTTGGTGCTGGGAGCTGTGTACTTGGTGCTGGACTTGCGGATGATGTTCTCGTGGATCTGGTACCACTCGTTCTCGTTGTTACACCTGCAGAACACAAGCAGCCGTTCAAACACTTTGTCTCGATGAGTTCACAGGCTGAAGTCCTGTTAACGTCAGCGTCCGACCAAACGTTTGATCGGGTCATGTTTGATACTCGACAGAATCTTGTCTTTCAGATAAAGTGGATCTACAGACTAAACTCTTTACAAACTGCGTGGTGACGTACGAGCATTTGAACGCCTGCAGTTCACTGTGTAGTTAAGAACAAGACTGTCTTATCTTTTTACTTTTGAAATCTATAAGGCGATCGTCTTATAATTTAAATAAAGAACAAAACAGAAAAGTATTAAAAGGCTGATTCACGCTTCTTTAAAAGGAGATTGCAACAAAGTGCAAACAGTTTATATCATCGCAGCTGAACGGTACGTGAGCCACAGTGGGTCAAACTGAAGGAACACACATGACGGCACAGCAGCTCCTCCATGTAGAAGAAGACGAGCTACGGGCTGATTGTGGTCGTTAATATTATTTAGTTGCTGGCTGAACTGTCGCATCGTGTCAGTAACATTTCAGCGTTTCAGTCACAGCGACATCACAAGAAGCTCGAGAAGCAGGAGGCCCGAGGATGACGGAGAGGATGTGTAACCACCCGTGAACCATCCTCAGGAGTTCAGCTGAGGTTTCTGTGACACGCACACGCACACACGCACGCACGCACACACACACACACACACACACACACACACACACACACACACACACACACACACACACACACACACACACACACACACAATATTACATCATGTTGTGACTGTGAGAACTGCAGGGCTGCTGCAGGCAAGTCTTCAGAAGTTTCAGCCGAGGGGGATTCCCTAATGTCTGCCATCAACTGTGTGTGTGTGTGTGTGTGTGTGTGTGTGTGTGTGTGTGTGTGTGTGTGTGAATGGCAGAGTGCTGACGGCATTATAAGACTGCAGAGACGTGAACAAACAGTGAAGTGGCTGTCTGTAACTTATGGGATCTCTCTTTTCGCTCTCTTTCCTTTACATAATACGTCAGAGAGAAGAAGAAGAAGAAGAAGAAGAAGAAGAGGAAGAAGAAGAAGAAGAAGAGGAAGAAGAAGAATGTTACAGGAGGTAAAGACTGGAGACACAAAGGGAGGAGAGAGGGAAAGGGCAGTGAAGGAGGTAAGAGCAGACAGTAGATGTGGATGTCGCTCTCTCTGTTGACTCTCTCAACACATTCAGTTTCTCAGTGTGAACTTTTTCTCCTCTCTGCCCCAAAATGTTCAGCTTCAGACTCAAAGATATTTTGCTGAAAAGAAAATGTGTGTGAGGGTTAAAAGAGTAACGGCACCCAGTTTACCTGGTACAGTCAGTACCGTGAACTTCTCCAGATCGGATCCTTTTTATCTACGTTGTGAGCCGTCGAGTAAAGAAACACTCGACTTATACCAGCACATTAAAACTGATCGTAAAGAAACAGGTTGTCAGAGATTGTTTGATATTTGATCGGGGATTTAAATTCAATAAGGAGGAGTCAGGACCTGTTAGCTGATATGGAGACAGAGCAGAGACCCTCCACTACACATGTTGTTTACAACTGAGCTGCATATTAAACTGGGTCAGCACAACGTCAGGTTAGATTTAGTTTTTGTTGGATTCATGTTCGCGTGTACGTTCATGATTCACAGCTGCAGTGCAACAGCATCAGATTCATTCTGCTGTGATGACTCAGTTTAACTTGTTAATCTGTTTTCATCAGCAGATCTTCAGACTGAGTAGAAACCAAGTAGGCACAAAAAGTTCATCAGGAGTCAGAACTCCTGGCTTGTACAGTGCTGTATTTATACTCTAATTATGTACTGTGTGTGTGTGTGTTTGTGTGAGTTTACAACCTGTGTGTGCAGCCACTCACGTGTAGACTTTCAGGACGAAGTCTTTCTCCTCTTTGAGCTCCGAGATGGTCTGCAGCACGTCGCTCATGGCCAGGACAGCGCAGCCGTACGGTCGGCGGTACTGAACATGTGGAGGACCCTTCTTACTGTCGTTCAGCAGCATACGTCCTGCAACAGGAAGTGTTTCAGGATTATTGTTATTCAGGATTTCAGGATTATTCCCTCCTGTGTGACTGTAAACCAACAGTCAGTGGCAGCAGTCGTACCTGTTCTGATGACCTGGGAGATGATGTAGAGATCTCTCTTCATGTCTTTGTTGCTCAGGTCCTGTAGAGTCCGAGAGGAGGAAAAATCTCAATGTTCAAATAAAGCACTGTGGATGATGTGCAGCATATTTCAAGATTAATGTTCAAACATACAGTGTAGAAACACACGGCTGGAGATTCCTCTGGATACCAGACTTTTAAATATTTGTCCCACTGAACTGGACTGATGTTGTCGAGGTGTCACACTTTTACTGTCATGTTAAACTGCAAGAGAAACTTTCATGTTGCTTTCTTTTGTAAATTTGTATTTTTTGGGACGACAGGGCTCCTGGTCAGCATCTCAACCCCTGAACCACAGGAGCTTCCCGCCTGATGGAGATAAAGTTTGAGCTGAAGTTCAGAAGCTGGACCTCCATCAGTCCCCTGCCTGTCATCTGCCTATATAAACCTCACCGCCCGTCATACTTTCATGTTCCTCATTTTTTTTATAGGTGAGGGTCTGCCAGCCCACCTACAAAGCCTTCTTCATACCGCAGCCGTTAAATACTTCATCAACATCTCACTTATATCTAAAATACTTCATGAAAATCATACTTATATTCCACCTTAACAAACAATCGTGATATATAAAAGATAAACTGCACCCTGCCTCTTGTTCATCTGTCTGATGAACGGTGGAGCTGACACAGGTATCGATTTGCAAACGGACATTTATTGGCGTTTCTAAGTTTATTGATGGATAATTGTGGAAACGAAGCTCGTGCGCCTGTTTGATGACTGAGCTGTATGAAACAGGATCAGGCGTTCACACAGCTTTTTAAACCTGGTGTGAAGAATGCATATTTCTGTCTTTGTGCGTTCACACAGCTTTAGTCATGAGATTCTGTCTGAAAAGCCTTTAAACAAACGTAACAATGAATCACATCCGTCGTGGCTGAAGCCTGCTGGATTTCTGCTGAGCCACATGATTTTATCTGAAGCTGCTTCATCTGCAGGACGATCTCACAGCAGGACAACAGGGGGCGATGCATCCTTACTTTCATATTCTCCCTCTCAGTTCAGCACAAGTTCTCTGCTTAAAGTCTGTCAACCACCTGCATGCTTTATATTGGATATATGTGAGTGTGTGTGTGTGTGTGTGTGTGTGTTACCGTGAAGAGCGCACACAGCCGGTCCACCTTCTCTGGATTCTTCGGCCCTCCGTTCTTGTTCAGTCTCACCATGAACTTCTCACTGAAACACACAAATAGAAAAAACAACTGACTTTAACTCCAGAATGAAGGTGTGACGTGTGATGTGTGATGTGTGATGTGTGACGTGTGGTGTGTGATGTGTGATGTGTGATGTGTGGCCGTCGACATGGAGGGAAACGTTTTCTGGTCACAAACTTCATGAAAACATTGTGAAGAAGTTCTCAGGTTATCAGGCGAATCTCAAATTGTTACGCTTTTCTTTCTCTTTTCAAGAACGTGGATGAAGATACAATTATATACAAAAATGTGCAGAAATGTACTCATTATGATTTAATTAAAAGTTCAGCCTGTCAACCACATATCATTACATCACCCTGTGACCTCATCTGCATATCCTGTTCAGCCCAACTCCAAGGTGAGGACTCTGGGCTCGGGCCGCTCCTGCCCTCGCCGGGCCTCTCGGGGGGATTTCCTCAAAGAGATAAACCTCCTTCAGATTCCTCCTCATGCCTCGCTCTGCTCCCGCTGGAGCTCCGTCAGTGAGCAAACTCTAAAGCAGCGTGTCTCAGCCTTTTTTCGCTTCAGGGAACAGCAAAATATCGTCTGCTGGTGTCAGCGACTCTGTGCTTTAACCCGTATTTATCCGGGGGAAGACGACTGAGCTGACGTGCTGTTATTCAATAACGGCGTGCTCGACATTAATAATGTGAAGCCTCAGACACATTATGAGATTCCTCCAGTCATAAGTGACTCTGAACAGACTGAGGCACACACTAATCCACTGACATTTACTGGGTGTTAGTCTAACACACACACACACACATACACACACACTCACACACTCACACACACACACACACACACACACACACACACACACACACACACACACACACACACACACACACACCCCACCAGGTTTTAAGAAAGATGCACCTGTTAACACAGCTGATGAACACACAGATGTGTTTCACCTGAGCTTCTGATACTTCTGTCATATTTTATACTGAATTGATGTGTATGCTTTATATTAAGTCCTTGTAACAATTGTTACAGGTGAAAGCATCTTATAAGTCCTTATAAGATGCTTATTAACATTAATGAGACTATGTAAGTGATAATAATCGCATTGTAAACACATTATTTGGTAGATTAGACATTTATAAGCACTTTTTGACAGTTTGTAGAACTTTTAACTGTTTAAACATGTAACAGCCCAAATACAAGTACAAATACTTAATTACTGTACTTCATTAGATGTTTCAGGTATCTGTTCTTTTCAAAACAGGCTCGTTACTTTATCAGAGCACATCACGCACGGCAGACGCAGCGAGACGAAGCAAAGACGTAAAAGACGTAACCAGACAGAGAGGGAGGCTGGAATGGGGAGAAAAGGCGTGTTAGTGTCTCGTATCTGCAGACATTTTCTTATTTTCTCACTTTGTTGCTGCTGACGATTTTGTTCAATAACATTCTTAACACCTAAATTAACCTAGTTATGGATCAACAGCATGATATGGTAGAGATCTGGATTTTTCACTCATACACTAATAACAGTTACAGACGACTACTGCTGTGACTCTGCTCGGTGTGACGCTGTTGCTGTAGCAGCTGCTGAACACCCAGAGGTATAATGTCGCGCACACGAGGAAATCTTTAGGTTGACTGATCTCAACTTCAGCACTTTATTCTGGGCATGTCAGTCAACCTGCTGACGTTCCTTCGGACCGTTTATAATAACTCCCCTGCACTTCTTTCATTTCTGAACCACACGTTTTCACAGTTTTGTGTCTTCTGTCATTTTGCAGGAGTGAATCCTGAATGTGAAAACACTGTATCTCATTACAGACAAACAGCTCTTCATATAGTCTTTATTATTCAGCATGTACTCCCACACAATGTAAAAAAACAACTCTTGGGTTCTTTGCTAATATTTGCACAATTCTCTGCAAACGGCAGCAGTGAGGAGCGACAAATCCCCCCGACACACACTGTGTCCGACTCTTTAAACTGAACCGTTTATTCTAATCCCCCAGAGACACCCGACAAACAAATACCACCACAGAGAATAAATATGAGAATAAATATGTATTTCTCCCAAAACAGTGGGAGTGTGTCACTGTGTGTGTGTGTCACTGTGTGGGTGTGTGAGGAGGTGGGAGACTGGGGGGGTGAGGAAGACACGAAGAGTTTGTGGTTTTCATTTTCAACTGTAACTCCTGTTTCATACTTGAGTGAGGTAAAGACTGAGAGAGAGAGAGAGAGAGAGAGAGAGAGAGGGTGAGGGAGACCATGTGGTCAAAACACACACACACACACACACACACACACACACACACACACACACACACACACACACACAAAACCAGGGTTGAATTATTAACTCTATTTTACATCTACATCAATATGAAGGAGGCAACATAAACAACAAAGATGCAACCAGAAAATGTTCAGCACACACACACACACACACACACACACACACACACACACACACACACACACACACACACAGGCACACAAGCGTATGCATGGATGGACACATGCACATGTAGACACACACGTAGAGAAGATGGATGTTCGCATGGACGCACTCAGTCATGTGCACATGCTGTGTATGCAGAGATGCACCAACAGACACACACACACACACACACACACACACACACACACACACACACACACACACACGCACACAGGGGAAATGCGTATGAACCAATCATTTCCACACCATTGCCATTCATCCTCTAAATGTACCACATCTGCAGCACTCACACACGGTCGGTACGACCGGGCGCTTTTCAGCCTTTATTAATCTGCAGGAATTCGTCCAAACACACGTGTTATTAAAATTCACACACGGGAGCCGAACAGACCGACAGCATCCTCCCACTATCAGCCACCGAGCAGACCCACGGCCTGCAGCGGCCGGGTTCAGATCAGAAGAGGGTGGAACAATCACTCTGTCTCTGCAGAGACCTTCCACCTGATCCGGTGTTTAAACCATCAACCTCCATCACACACATCCTCCAAGCTGCCCCGTCCACGGCCCTCCCCATCGCCTCCAGTCCACCTGCTGCACCTCAGACGTGACCACAGATTCTCCAACCGCAGTAAGTGATACAAGGCTATGAAAATGAAAGTGCCAAATACATTTGGTTCAAATGACAAGTTCATTCTTACATCTTATAAACTTGCTCTTTACTGAAATGTTGAAGAATATTAGTAGGCTTTCAAATTCTTGCCACCAGAAATAAACAATAAATTCACCCAGAAATGAAAACTCAGTCATCATCTCCTCCATGCTGATGAAAGTCAGGTGAAGTCTCGTAGTCCACAAAACATCTGGAGCTTCACAGTAAAACAGAGTTGCAGCGAGGGGTCGACTGATATGTTTATTTTTCAGGGTTGATACCAATTATTAGTAATCCAGGAGCCTGATAAAAGATAAACATTAAGAGGAAAAATAAGCAATGATGGAATGAAACCAACTAAAATGAAATAAAGTACAGTCCTTAAGAGCAATTTGGAGGTACTCTGCTTCAGTATTTCCATTTTCTGCAGCTTAATACTTCATTTGTTTGATAATTTAAACAAGCAAATTGAGATTATTCAGTGCAGATCGGCTACGACTCGTGAATCAGAGTGGACCACTAACATGGGGGAGGATGTTGCATCAGAGCCACAGTGCTGCATTTTTAATTTAATTTTAGTGGCATTCAGACACAAAGCCCCTCCCCCGATATCGATAACTGTACAAATGCTGAAGCATTCTTGCAAACAACTGAAGCAGCTGGGGACTTTAAAGCATTAAAAAAACAATAAAATAAAAAAAAAACTACAGTATAACGTTTCCATACAGATCGTTCCCTGCAACCCGAGTCTCCTGGAAGCCCTGAGATCCCAAATTGATTTGGAAAGACGTTATTTACACCCTCGATTTCAAATTATAACTATCTATTGTGTGTTTGTTACTGTGCTCTTTGTTACTCCAGTCAAAATCATCGTCTACATCAGCACACGGCATCAGACTCAGCAGAGTGAAGCCGTTTCAATTTAACCTTGATTCAACTCTTAACAGCTGATTTCACTGCTGATGAAGCTGCGCCGACACCTCCCTTCACTACACCTTGCACAGATTCACAGGACGATTTCAGGCCTTCAGTCGAATCTACTGAACAAACGAAACCATCACAGTCTTGGTTGTCATCATTATAAGGGTGATGACACGCGGGAGCAACAATGCTGTGATGTCACTGCTTTGATCATTGTAAAGCCACGTAAGAAAGAAGTTGTTGGTAAAAAGGAAAACAAAAGTCTGAGAGAGGATTCATGTCTGTGTGATGAGATCAACGTTATGGTGAGAAGAAAGAAGACGGGAAATGAGTCAGTAAGAACAGACTCCTGTGATCGAGTCACATCTCGTAGAGATGAGAGTTTAAATCCAGTGACGGATCACGGAGAGCTCTGCTGTCATGACTCGAGGGCACAGAGTCTTTACTACGAGCATCAAAGTTCAGTCCTGTCGGAGCAGAAACAGGCTGATGTAGAAGGAGGAGATGAACAAGTGACGGTGGCAGGATGCAGGTCGTATGTGTCATGTAGTTTCTAGTTATTACAGGTTGAAGTCTGCAGGCGAGCGTCATGAAATACAAAACTACACCAACCAACTTAATCTAACATCAACTTCATCTTCCTGTTTACATTTTTTCTCTTTCTTTTTCTTAATTTTTCATGATTTTTTCAACATTATCGCCAGAATAAAAGCTTCTTAATGTTGCAACTTTATGTTTGTTCAGGTTGAATTTTCTATTTCTCTCCTGTCACGACGCTGTGCCTCGCTCTGTTCAGGTTTAGAAATACCCGTTTTCGTCGCCATGATCACGGATGGAGATGGTCCGACTTCCTGTAAAGAAAATAGCCTCTCCTCTCCTCTGTGTCATTACACTCTAATGCTGAGTCAGACTAGACATTGAAAACAGGCTGCCAAGGTCAAATGTATTGGTGTGTGTGTGTGTGCGTGTGTGTGTGTGTGTGTGTGTGTGTGTGTGTGTGTGTGTGTGTTGTGAGAGGACAGTGTATCTCGCTGGTGTGCAATGAAGAGAGAGAAAAACAAAGAGCAGAAAGATGAAGGAGTGTTGGTTGAACCTCTGTGGAACAATATCTTCTTTCACACACACACACACACACACACACACACACACACACACACACACACACACACACACACACACACACACACACACACACACACACACACACACACACACAGCATTTGTAATCTCTTAGCATTGTGATCACTTCACTAATGCATAATTGATGAGCGATCATTACGCGGGGCGGTCATGTATTATTCACAGCAGCTTCAGCGGCCACTTGCTACTATTTGTTCCACATGATGACGGCACGATGTCAGATATGAGCTATGAGAGAGATGTTTGAGATATAAACAGCTCCAGAGAGTCATCGCCTGAATCTGCAGCTCCTCTCAGCTTCACGGAGCATCACAGTGAGTTTCAGCTCATCGGTTACCTGCCCGGACCCGACTTCACTGTCCTGGTTCTGTGTCAGCGCTCTCACAGAGGTGTTTTCAGAGACAAAGCTGTAAGAAGCCACTGTACACAACCTGCTCAGCAGCAGACGGCAGCTGGACGTTAGCATTTCTGAAAGGGATTTTGGATTATTGCAAAAATAAGCTCTGTGGTCGACAAGTTCATAATGAACGTTACACAACGGCCATTTTAAAGACACATAAGTGCTTTATTATTTAAATTTGGGACATTTAACGATGTATTTTATGTCTTAGAGCAAAGTGTGAAAATATCTTGGTGACCAAGCCCATTCAAGAAACCTGACTTTGATGTGAGGAAACCAGAAGTACGAAAATGCTAACGTCATTCTGGTTTCAGGACTCAATCTTGCAGCATGTTTCCCCTGAGGAGGTAGAGACCAAAACCAGAGCTGAAAGACAGTGAGTATAGAGCGCTGTAGGGATGATGTATCTTTGCAGGCTAACCCTGAGGTTAGCATCGCCCTGGTTCCCTCCACAAACAGCCTGTGGGATTTTTTAAATTGGATTTTTGAATATTGCCAAAAGTAATATCTCACAGGTTTATGACACTTACAGGTTTTGTTCAGCTTGTTTTGAAGTGTAAATTAAATGTGCAGCAGTAATATCTTCACGTCATACAGCAGATCCGACCTGCAGGGTCTGCACGCTCCTACCTGATGGTCTTGGCCTCTCTCAGGTCGTACAGAGAGAAGAAGATGTCCGTGTCTTCTCCGATGCTGTTGTAGGTGAAGCTCTTCAGGTTGACCAGTAGGTGGTGTGGGACAGGAACCCTGCAGGGCTCCCCGTGTCGCTGCCGGCTCCCGTCACCCTGGAAATCCACGACAACACAAGCACACGTGAATTAGCAGTAATACTTCAGAAGCTGAGTAGATGTACGCAGGATTACTCAGACTGTACTGCAGTTACCTGTGTGGTGCTCTGCTGGACACTGTGTCTGCTCGACAGGTGCTGTCAGAGAGAGGAACACAAATCATTACATCAGGTGTAACTATCAGCCTCTCCTCGTCTCCTCTCCTCGCCTCCTCTCCTAGTTTCCTTTCCTCTGTTCCCATCTCCTCTGCTTGTCCTGTATCCTTTCCTGACATCTAGTCTCCTTCTCTCCTCACCTTGCTTCCTCTCCTCTTTTCATTTCCTCACCTTTCCTGATTTCCAGTTTTCTCTCCTAGTATCCTATCTTCTCCCTGTTCACCCTCCTCTCCTTGTCTCCTCTTACCTATTCTCCTCCCCTTGCATCCTTTACTGTCCTTGCTTTCTCATCTTGTTTCATCTCCTTGTCTCCTCCCCTCCTCTCCTTGCTTTCTCTCTACTCTATTGTCTCCTCTCTCATCTCCTCTCTATGTCTCTCCTTCCCTTGTTTCCTCTTTAGTCCCCTCTCTCATCTCCTCTCCTTGTTTCCCTTCCTCTCTTGTTTCCTCTCCTTTCCTCGAATTGTCTCCTCTTCTTGTTTCCTCTCTTCTGCTCATTCCCTCATCTCCTCTGCTCATCTCCTCCCATTTTTTCCTCTCCTTTCCTCGCATTGTGCCCTGTCCTTGTCTCCTCTCGCCTCTTCTTGTTTCCTCTTTCCTCTTTCCTCTCCCCTCCTTGTCTCATTGTCTCCCCTCCCCTCCCCTCCTCTCCCCTCATCCTCCCGAGCCGTTATCCTCTGCTCTGCTCCTTGTCTCCTCTCCTCGTCTCCTTGTCTCCTCTCTTCCTCCCCTCCTCTCCCCTCTTCCTCCAGAGCTGTTATCCTCTGCTCTGCTCCTTGTCTCCTGTCTCCTCTCTCCTCGTCTCCTCTCTCCTCTCTCCCTCCCCTCTTCCTCCCCAGCTCTGTTATCCTCTGCTCTGCTCCTTGTCTCCTCTCTCCTCTCTCCTCGTCTCCTCTCTCCCTCCCCTCTTCCTCCCGAGCTGTTATCCTCTGCTCTGCTCCTTGTCTCCTCTCTCCTTGTCTCCTCTCTCCTCTCCTCTCTTCCTCCCCTCCTCTCCCCTCATCCTCCCTAGCTGTTATCCTCTGCTCTGCTCCTTGTCTCCTCTCTCCTCTCTCCTCTCCCCTCTCCCCTCATCCTCCCTAGCTGTTATCCTCTGCTCTGCTCCTTGTCTCCTCTCTCCTCTCTCCTCTCCCCTCTCCCCTCTTCCTCCCGAGCTGTTATCCTCTGCTCTGCTCCTTGTCTCCTGTCTCCTCTCTCCTTGTCTCCTCTCTCCTCGTCTCCTCTCTCCCTCCCCTCTTCCTCCCGAGCCGTTATCCTCTGCTCTGCTCCTTGTCTCCTCTCTCCTCTCTTCCTCCCCTCCTCTCCCCTCTTCCTCCCGAGCTGTTATCCTCTGCTCTGCTCCTCGTCTCCTCTCTCCTCGTCTCCTCTCTCCCTCCCCTCTTCCTCCCGAGCTGTTATCCTCTGCTCTGCTCCTTGTCTCCTGTCTCCTCTCTCCTTGTCTCCTCTCTCCTCGTCTCCTCTCTCCTCGTCTCCTCTCTCCCTCCCCTCTTCCTCCCGAGCTGTTATCCTCTGCTCTGCTCTATTGTTCTCCGTTCTGTTCTCTCTTCATTCTCCTCCTCGATGATGAAAATGTTTAAACGCCCCAGAGACTCATTACTGCGACTCGTCTCTCTAAATCTCCTCGTGGCTGTGTGAGAGCAGAGCGAGTGAGAAGTGAAAACCTGTTTGATGAATTGAAGTAATGACTGTCAAATGCAAGCCATCTGCAAATATCCCAACCTGAGCAGAAAATTAACGCCAGCCTGGAGCCACTCTCTCATCTCTCGCCTTCTTAACACTCAATTCTTCCAGGTAACCAATCAGTAATGTTTTACTGCTTCGATGTGTTCGGCTGGCGGAAGAGAAATATCATCCGAGCCGCCTTCAGGTCGACTGGATCGTCAAACACAACAAGCGTCTGCACATTAAGGACATTATTGTATGGACACAACTCCCCTCTGGGTTCCCACTCACTGCATGTTGATGGTCTTTAGAAAGCCTGTTGATGACACTTAATGTTCTCACTATGACTACATTACTTCATTATCCACAGTCAGCGTCTCATCACCACCTAAAACAAGTGTTAAACAGCTCTATGATGTGATGTTATACATTATATATATTTACATATTTATATATTTAGAGTCGGCACATTCAAATGTTCATGTACAGTTGGTTACACGCTGTCTGGACAATGTAACTGACATGCACAACGAGTCACAGTGAGGTTTTACTGAAACATGTGGTAACTCTAAAGTACTCAACACGCTACTTTTCTAAGTAGAAAAAAGCAAATATATTCCTGTAATTAATCGAAATCTATCCAACAAGTATCAGCTCATAAAGCTGAACTTTGTAGTCCAGTATGTCGTTCTGCTGCTGCAGTTACACAAGTTCACCACAGAAAGTTTAATCTGATGTTATCTTGTGATTTTGTCAGATTTACCACCGAGACTTAAACACAAGAGAAAGGTTCCTTCCATTACTAAAATAAAGGAACAATTTACTGCAGCAGAAGCATCTGACTTATACTTTCATATCTGTCAGCTGTCTGTGTAACTTTCTTCTCATCAGTGTCTGTAAAGAAACCAGTCTGAACTGAAACAGGATCTGACGTGAATGAAAAAGGCCTTTATATCCCTCAGATGTCTGATGTTTGCTCCTTGTCCACCTTCCATCCCATCATCTATCATCTTCACCACTTTGTCTCTCCGTTTCTCTTTTCTTCTCTTTCCCTCGCTCCGTCTCCAGACCGGTCTCCAGGCAACGGAACAAAGGGGGAATCACCACGACTACAGCGTTTACTGGTGCAGCTCGGCTATTTAAAGCGGGACTGATGTAAGAACACAGAGCAAAGTGTTAGTAAGAGACCGAGGACGACCGAGAATACTCCTCACACCTCCACCCAGGAGCTCCGGTCTGCAACTTCTAATAGGATCTCTGACGCAGAATGACGCACAGATCCAAACTGCAGACAGTACAGAACAAAGTATTTAAAGAAATGTATTTTTGCCATGTTCAGAGTTATTTCCACGGCATATGAGGAGGCACATTTTACATCTGAAGATTAAAAATATACTCAAACTCACGTGGTGACGGAGAAGAAGCTAAATATCTCCACCCTTTATTCCCTTTATTAGATCATCTCTGTGTTTTCAACCTGTATTTCTGATGATTAACGCACGACTCAAAGGCAGAAACAACTCAAATAAAAGTCAAAATGATTAACGACAGCATGTCGCAGTCATTAAAGAGCGGTGGTGGAGTACAAGTCACACATTACATGTTTACTGAAGTAAAAGTACAAAAGTACCTAAAGTAAATGTACTCAGTATGCAGAATGCCATATTTCAGAATAATATATTATATCACTGGATTATAATTATTAAAAGATTAATGTGTTCATCACTTTCATGTTGCAGCTGGTAAAGTTCATCTGCTGGGCAGCTTGTGAACTACGGGGAAGAATACTTTTTTAATGTATCTTAATATACAATATTGCATTATAACACCATTGTATTACTATAAGTAGTAATTCTACTAAGCCTGCAAAGTAAGTGGTAACTACAGTTATCAAATAAACGTAGTGGATTCACTAGTGAAGTACAAGTACCTCAAAATTGTACGTAAGTTTCTTGTGCTAAAATAAAAACACTGAAGCTCAGACAGCCTCATTTTATATATGAGGTGTAGATAAAGTTGTGTTCTTCATATAAAAGGAGGGTTTTGCTGGCGGCTCTCAGTTGTGAGTGTGAAGCATCTTTAAAAAGAAGTAAAAACAGAAGCAGAAGGACGAGACCAGCAGGAGGGAAGCACCACACAGCAGCAGGTGGCTGATTCACAGCAGCAGCAGACACACCGACGCTCCTCTCAGTTACCACTTATATCTCTGAAACACGGCATCGTGCAGGATAACGTTTGCTGTCGATCTCATAAGAGACGCGCTCACATCTCCAACCCAACGCAACGACGCTCTAATGGTGGAAATTAAAGAGATCACAACACGGAGATATATGGCAACTGTAAAAATGTCCCCTCTGTGCTCAGAGTTGCTCGAAGAGGTTTCCAAAATCCCTCTAAAGCTCTTTGCTATAAACGTATAGGCATATAAAAATTTATATAACATAAATCTATCTATCTATCTATAAATAATAACCTCAACCTTGATAGCTTCTCACTGAGACAACCCTAGAATGGACTTTACAATCTCTGATGAAGATGTTTGGGGCGAAGTCGTTAGTATCTCCTCCTGCACTGATAATGGTGCTGTAGTCCAGGATTACTGGGTGTTTCGGGTCCGGTGTTACTCAAACCCCCTCAGGTTATCCAGTCTGAACAGCTGAGAGTTCCTGCACACACTAAGCTCTCACCATCTTATAGAGATCCGACACGCTGATCTGGTCCTCGTCCACCATCTCAAACTCCTTCCTTGGCACCAGGTCCAGACCGAGGTGTCTGACAGAGAGAGAGGGAGAGGGAGAACGTCAGTGTCTCCTGTGACCTTCACACAAACCTTGCACACACACACACACACACACACACACACACACACACACACACACACACACACACACACACACACACACACACACACACACACACACACACACACACACACACACACACACACACACACACACACAGTTTATTACAGTCATTTTCCGTGTGGTCTGCAGGGATATTGTTCCTCAGGATTACTTTCTGTTCAATCTCAAAAAACACATCTTTCACTTTCAGGCCGGTGACCTTCGTCTAAAGACCCGGTGCAGGATTTTCTCAGTAAAACGTTTCCTTTAAGTCTGAATGAGAAACTAAATGTCTCTTTCTGTATGACTGGTGGCTGAGGAGGGCCTGTAAATTTTAGTTTAACCAAGACTCCAGAGGCAGAGGATCACATCATTCTCTGGCTGATAAAGTTTAAGAACTGAAGATTTTATCCTCCACGTTTTACTCCTCTATTCATACGATGCCAAGACAACGTTTGAGGGAGCAACACTGACCTGGTTCCCTTTATTTCTCTTATATGATGTTATTTGTGCGTCCATCCTGTCATTATCTATTAATTTGGAGATTATTTTCTAGTTGCTGATTAATTTTCTTTCACCTGACCGTGAGATTAATAACAGAACATGGATGAAATGGAGCACTTGAAGCCGTTTAACGTAAAATAAAAATGACACATCCTCAGCAGAGGAAGATGCAGCCGAGCTCGTTTCCTCCATCACGCTGCCTTTCAGTGTGAATTAGCTTTGAGGCTGTAAACTGATGCTGCTGCCTCGCCTGCTGCTTGTTTTAACCCGACATGTCACTTCTCTCACCAGCTGAGGACTGAATCAGCAGCGATCTGCTCGGTGGGATCAGCAGCAGCTAGTTATCTTGTTTCTGAGAGCGACGGTGGCTTAAAATGTTTATGAGCTCGGTCCTCGTTCGTCTTTATGTGGCAAGTCACTGCCTGCTCCAGATATCTCTGTATATCTATCTTATCTAGATCTCGGACACCTTATGTTTAGACATATATACATTAACATCACCACCAGGTTATTCCAACTTGTGTCTAAAAATCAGTCCTGTCCTTTTATTAATTATGGCAGTAATACCTCATTTAACTTGAAATACTTCATGCTCAGTGTTTGTCTGGTTTATGAGCAATGACATCAGAGACTGCACATCAGTCACTTTAATGTTTGGCGGTGTAAGTAACCCTTCATTTTACACCCTTACATTAGCTAAGCTGACTGACTAGCTAATGTCGCTATCTGTGCAACATGAAGTCACTCAGGCAAGGGCGGATATTTGACTTCACCGTTAGAAACACTGATTACTAGGTCTACTTTAAAACTCTACTGTATAATGAAAGGTAAATAAAGTGAGGTAAATGAGACTACAGAGGTTGTCGGGGACATTAAACGTCCTCACAGCGAACACGGAGACTCATCTCCTCACTAGTCCGTCTTTACAGGCCCACTTTAGTTACACACTGTTCTCACTCTGACTTTACAACTTGTGCATTGATCAGTTTATAGAAAACCTGGATAGTAATTGTGCAGTAAGACGCTCAGTGGTGGAGACGTTTAAGTCATGTGACCGTGATGTCATCGTGTTTGTAGCCTAGCATTAGCTTTTTACTGCTACACATTTAATTTACAAGTGGTGTTCATCTGTGGAGATTATCTTGATGAACAACACATGTAAACGGTTTATTTTCGGCGATCCAAAACAAAAATCTTACAGGCTTTTTGTGGAGGGAATCAGGGCGATGCTAACTTCAGAGTTAGCCTTTAATAATCCGTCATGGCTTCACGACTCTGTAACTGACGCACTCTCAAGGCCGTTGAAGCGCTGACTAAGTAGACTAGGGACTAATAACAGTGTTGGTAGTATCCACTGGATCAAGCTGCTGAACTAGATCTTCATGAATGATACACCGGACCAACCGTTCTAAGAAAGAGGATTAGTGTCCTTTTATAATAAAATCCCATTTGTTAACTAAATTGTTCTAATAGTGAATCAGTTTCTATCACAGTGATAATAATACTACACTGCTAATTGTCCTCATCCATCTTGTGAGCGCACACGTCTCCTCAGTTTGTCTCCGCCTCGCAGACGGCAGACTGCAGCTTTAAATAACCTGTTACAGTCCTGAGCCTCCCACCTTTCATTTCTCCAGCATTAATACCTCAATCCCAAGTCGACAGCCAATCTCCCTCCATTTCATTTGTTTTCCCATCAGCCTTTTGACAAGCTCCCACGAGTCTTTTCACCCACGGGTGTACGGCTTCATCCACCTGCCTCCAATCACGCTTGTATTTGCCCTGAGTGGGAGTCGGGGGAGCCGGCTGATCTGCCGTCTGTAGCTCTGATTCAGAGGTCAGATCATCTTTAAACATCAACACGTCGACGTGGAGGATGTTTGTGTTATTCCTCAGAGGAACACACTTCAAGTCAAACACAACTATTAACCTGTATTCATATACAAGCATGTTTCATCCTGAACTAGAGGTGGGAAGGAACAAAGTGCAAACACTTCACGATTATTGTTATTTGGCGTCATCGCACGCCGCCTTCCCAACATCACAAGACTGATGTCGACCTATCAGAGCGCATCACGCACGGCAGACGCAGCGAGACGACAAAGACGTGAACGGACAGAGAGGGAGACTGGGATGGGATTATAATTAGTGATGCATTAATGTGGAGCATTTTCTGATACATGTTTACACCAATAATTTTGATAATTGATTATTTGTTTCAGTCACTTTTCAAGCAAAACTGTCGAACATTGTCTGGTTCCAGCTTCTTAAATGTGACGATCTTCTGCTTTTCTTTCTTATTTCTGGTAGTAAATGAAGAGTCGTTGGGTTTTGGACTGTTGGCTCTGGGACATGAGTGGTGGTGAGCGTTTTATAAAAATTGTCACATTTTCTAGACTGACGATATTTCGATTAATTGTGAAAATAATGAGCATATTAATGGTCAGTTGCAGCCCTCCTTATAATGAAATTGTTTCCAAAGTCAATAATTAACTTTCAGTCTGGACTTCACATCTCTTTACATTTTCGTCGTGTTTAAATGTGTGTGTGTAAATCCTGCGTGTGTGTGTGTTCTCACTCGTTGCCCCAGTCCAGTCTGACGGTGATGTGTCTCTTGACGTCTCGGCTCTGGTCCTGCGTCAGGTGACCCGACAGCAGCTGCCTCCTCAGGTCGATCAGCTCCATCATCACGTGGCGGACCTTGTAGAACAGATCCACCTTGTGTTTCTAATGGAGAGACAGAGAGACAGAGACACAGAGAGAGACATCAGATTCATCTGTTGTTCAGCACACTCGATTCATTTTGTCCAACTGGTGAAGAAGCTGATTAAAGCCGTCTTCTCTGGCACCGCTCGAACAATAGCACCTCACACTGTAACACAGAGAAGGTTTTCAGCAGATTATTGCTATTTATCCTCTCAGAGAGAGCTGGAGCTCAGTGCCAGCATGTGTTGGCCAGGAGGCAGAGAGGCAGTGTGAACGGATCACAGTCTATCGCAGAGCTCATAACAACAAACACACTTACAGACGCCAATCCAGCTGCACTGCAACTGTTTCCAACAGTCAGTGAGAAAACAACAGAAGGCAGGAACAAACCGCTGACATCTTCCTCTGAGCTAGATCATTGTGTTCGCCACTGAAGATAAGACACGGAGAGGTTCGGGACTCCAACACGGAGATGTGACGTTACTGACGACAGAGACTGAGTAACATTTCTGTTCAGAGGGCCGCGTTAACGAGAACAAACACAGGATCATGGTCAGATATTCATCTATATTTATATATATGTTAATGAGATGGAAGGTCTTTTAATCCTGTTGAGGCTTCATGTTAACGATCAGACATATTATTTTATTCTGACAGTCTATAATCAGTTTTGATATGATGTAGTATATCTGTGGCTTATACATTATACAGAATCAACTGGTTCCAGCTTTACTCCTGTTTTATATCAATGCTCACTGAACATCTTTGGTTGGACGTAAAGAGGCGAGTCGGAAGCAACTGAACTTGCTTCATCTGTTTTTGTGGTGCAGAGATTCAAATCCCCCCAAAAGATCAAATTCCAGCAAAAAAAAGAGTGAATTCAAAAACATCACAAAGATCTCTCTGTGCGCGGGAATTAACAGGACTTTTCATGGCATTCCTGTTTGATAACTGAAGTAACTGCTAAATCTAATTAAGTGTGAACAGAGTCGCTCCACACTCCCAAAACTGGATCCCCACTCAGCCTTCATTTCCCAGAGATTTCTTAAGACAAAATAGTCCAGTGAAGGTTTATAAGGAACACACACACACACACACACACACACACACACACACACACACACTTAAACTACGCTTGTTTGGTGATATACTATTTTTAGTGTATATGCAGGATTTTTAAACATTAGTAAAGCTGCTAAAAAAAGGCCGTCGACTCCTCTCCCATCACCAGGAGACGAGTTTGTCTCTCTGTGTTTTATTTTCTTGTGTCACATTTATCATCACAAATGCATTTGATGCCAGATTGAATTATTCACGCTAAAAACAAAAGCCAGACGTTAGCGGGTCCTGGTGGCGTCTTGTCCACTGTGAAAGTGGAATATGAGACAAGGACAGCAACTGCATTACAAACACACACATACACAAAACCAGGAACACACACAAAACCCAGGACACACTCCTCCCTGCAGCTTGTTCCATTATTAGCACTCCATTGTAATTTATCCTACAGGCCCTCAGCAGCAGGCAGTCGGGTTAAATGTCTTCAGTTCTTGGCAGGAGAGCGAGGTAAGCAGAAAACTCCTCTACACAGAGAGGCAGGCACACACACACACACACACATGCACACACATGCACGACGTCCTCTGAGATTGTAAGTGTGCACGGTCTATACACCTAAAACTACACACTCATACATACAGTACATTACATGTGGCTGTACTTAATGCATGAGATGTGGTTGGTACGTTCTCATTCATATATATAAGGTCTCTACACACACACACACACACACACACACACACACACACACACACACACACACACACACACACACACACACACACACACACACACACACACACACACACACACACACACACACACACACACACACACACACACACACACACACACACACACACCTTCATACATGCATGTAGCTGATCATACATGCATGAATAGCGGGACAGGAGCAGCAGCTCAGTCTCTGGTGTTCAGGAGGCCTCTGTGCATCAGAACATTATATAACTCCGGCTGCAGCGGAGGCGGAGCTGTTTTGGGGAAATGTGACAGAAGAGTTTGGCGAACTCGTTTGAAACGGCTCTGATATCGACCAGCGACTCGCCCGGGAGGTTTTCTGAGTGCATGCTGGGACGGAATTAAGCCCCGACCAGGAACAAGTGGGCTCTGAGATCAGATAGAAGAACAGATGGCTCCACCGCAGCAGTCAAGAGGCCATGAGCTTTACACATATTTGTGAAGCTGTGGATGAGGAAGGATATCTTAAGATGGATATCACGTATCAGTCTGGATCTCTCTGCTCATCAACCTTATACACATCACTCTCCTTTTACTACCTCAGACTTCCCTGTGTGTCTCCTTTGAGCTGTTTTCATTGACACTTTGTCTAGATTAGATCTCATTTTAATGGCCTTTGTTGCAGTTTGTCACATTACTGGCACAGTTCTCATCTTCTGCAAGTTCATCTAAAACTGAAAACTCAGTCATCATCTCCTCCCTCGTGTTGATGGAAAGTCAGGTGAAGTCTCTTAGTCCATAAATTCTGGAGATTCACGGAAAAACAGCGTTGCAGCGTTCTGCTAAACAACTGAAGCAGCTGGAGACTTGATTTAAAACGGAGAAACAACCAAATAAAACATCAATTGTCTCCGTACAGCTCGTCCGGCGTAATCAAATTCTCAGAAAGCCTCGAGATCCCAAATTGATTTGAAAAGACGTTATTTACACCCTCAACACATGAGCTCATGCACCACACATGGGGTGTGTGCCAAACCTTTCAGCTTAGCAGCAACAGCCAAGATTTCTGCTTAAAAAAAGAGTATTAAGTTCGAGTCTGACCTCAGTTTATTTCACAAGGTTTTCCAGGATGACTTATAGACTATTAGAGACACATTGAAACCTTGAATTCTGGTCTTGAAACAGCTCAAATCACACTGTCACGAATGAACAGGCGAGAAAATACTGCAGTGGTAAAACACATCGGTCTGCACCTGAGTGCATGAGAGCGTATTTAAACCGTGGTATTATTCAAAAGGTTGTTTTCCTGTTTTAACAGTCCTTTCTAAATGATAATACAGCTCTGAGGCGGCGTGTCCACAGGGAAGCCCTCTCCACAGCGCTGCTTCCTGTTCCTCAGTAGCTCCTTACGGGAACCCCGTTGCACCATCCCGGCTCTGCTGAGTGATTAGCATGTTTTTAACACTCGGGGTTAAAAACACCACAACTTTTAGCCACAGAGTTTCATATTTGATATGGATTTTTAGTAGTTGCTTAGCAACAACAGTCACACACAGCGGCTCCCCTCAGCATCTGTTTAACGTTTGTTTTTCAGGGGAAGCCCAGTGGACAGAAGCTAATGCTCTTTGATACACACTGAGAGGCCATATTAACATTCTGGAGGAGCATGTGATCATTAATGATGCAGGAGCCTCTTTCAGAGTTTTTACAGCAAGAGGAGACCTTAATTACTTTCATTAATGACACCAATATAAAAAACAAGAGAAGGGCCGGTGACACATTACCAGAGCCAAGAGAAAATAAACTAAACAAACAGTCCAAGAGTTTATTTGACAGTTAGATACAGAGTAAAGTAAGAGTGAATTAAACACACAGTATGTCGTCTCTGGAGGAGAGAGTGGGTGCAGATCCAGACCTCCTGGAGGAATAAACACCTGGAGTCTCATCTGATTCTGCTCTGATCTGACGGGCTCAGAGTTACTTTTGAACTTGTGGGATTAAAAAGTGGATTTATCTTCACTCCTGTTTATCAGCCTGACTGCAGCAGTGGTATGGAGGTAATGTTGTAATGTTGACTGCTGACTGGAGCTGGAGGGGAAATGGACTTTACCTCATAAAGGTAACGTTACAGAGAGGAGACAGAGAACCAGAACCCAGGGGCGGACTTACCATTAGGCAAAACTAGGCGGTTGCCTAGGGCCCCAAGTTCCTGAGGGCCCCATAAAAATCCTCATACACTTATGGTTAATACAGTTATTACAGTTATTACTAATTATTTGCGCAGATTAATTATGTTTTTGATTAAAATCCTCTCCCTAAAATGCCAGCAGAATGCTAATCGTATTATGTGTGTGTCGGGCCCCCCCTTCAGTCTCCACTACATTGGATCAGTCCATCTTACTGCACATGTGCAGAACGGATCCAGGAAGACAGCAGCAAAACGAAAACAAACCGCGCGAAGTGGCGAGAGAAGAAGAGGAGAGTATAGAAGAGAAAAGTAAAGAAGAGAGACAGATGAGAAGAAGCTGCCCCAGTGTGGGATCATGTAACTACACTGGCTGCATGAGATACACCTCTTGTTTTTACGTTTTACATCTCTAAATATTTTTTATTAATTTTTATCAATTTTTATATGCAAATATTAGCATGTTAGCTCAATAGCTTCCAGGTCATGTGATCAATTGATTCAAAATCATGTTGGGATCATGTAACTACACTGGCTGCATGAGATACACCTCTTGTTTTTACATTTTACATCTGTTCATAATTTTTTATTAACTTTTAGGCTATATATAAATATTAGCATCTTAGCTCAATAGCTTCTCAATAGCTTTAAACACAGTATCTCTGCTTTAAATATCCCACATTTTTATTGTGAAAACAGGAAGTCGGTACACGCTGTAGCCGTCTTCTCCGTGTGTTTACTGTAAAGTCTGCAATACGGGTGCACTTGAAATGTTGGAGTGGCTGCGAATGTCAAATATCCAACTTAAAACTAACTTCACTGAAGTCTTGTCATGATGTATTTTCCAGCTGGCCCAAGACGATGTTTTAAAGAGTTTTGGCTGAAGAAGTCGCCCCACAAAGGAAGACTCTTTCAGTTTATCACAAATATTAGCATTACATCATCATTTTGAGGGTACATGGTTTTCACTGGGCAGGAAGGGTTTGAAATATGTAACCAGCAACGTAAATGATGTACAGTAGTGGAGTAGAAAGTGCAGTATTTGCCTCTGAGATACAGCGGAGCAGACAAAACTGAAGTTGCATGAAATCCTAAAATGTCTACGTCAGCACTTGAGTAAATATACTTACACTTCACCACTGGGTCAGAGCCTGATACTGTGTTTGTGTGTTTGTTTTCAGAATGAGGGAGAGAGACAACGTGAAAAAGGGACAGGAAGAGAGGGACAACAGGTAAAACACATAATACATGTGTATTCTGTTAAAACGTATGTATCTGTATAATTGACCTGTTGTTTTATGTGTTGTCTTCTCATTTCAGAGGGCCCCATGCCTGCCTTTGCCTTGGGCCCCAAATTTCTTAAATCCGCCACTGCCAGAACCAGAACCAGAACCAGAACCAGAGTCTCCTCTGAGTTCTGACTTCACTCAGAGGTTGACACACAGACACACCGTTAGTGTGCGCCATTGCTTGCTAATATTTGCGTACGGCTAGTGTACAGTAAAGTAATCTGACTTTTTGGGGTCATCGCTGATGAAATCTATCTGATACAACTCAGGCAAATTAAATGAATTTTATTCAGTTACATTTATATGATAGGCAAAAAAACATTAATTTCTTGGTGATTTAAATGATTAAATCCACATCTGCTACAACTATTAATCAAAACAATAATGAAGTAATGATGATAATTTCAGCTAGACATCACAAGAGACAAGTTAGAATGAATGAATGAATGAATGAAAAGATCTTTCCACATTCACACACATAAAGACGCCATGCTGTCCAATACTGATGGACATGTCACAGCGAACATGCTCTCTGCACCAACTGATGCAAAATAAGCAGAGAAACCCTCAGACAGTCAGTCGTCATGTGAAAAATGTGGAAACAGCATGAAAAATAAATCAGACATTTGTTCTTTTAGCAACAGTTTCACATCAAGAAACAGAGAGAAACTTTCACAATAGAGATGATTGATCACTTACTAGGTTACGTTCATGTTCGAGATTTTACACGAGATCAAACCTACGAACAACCGACTTTATTGTTCCCTGTAGCCAGAGCCAGTCCGCTGCGCTCAGGGAAAGCTTGTATATGTCCATTTATAGTATGACTGGCTATAAACTTTAGTTTGTCAGAACACACTCTGCTGCTGACGGATCTCCTCAATCACAGCAGCAGCAGCACAGGGGTCAGGAATAAAGCCAGAACCCGGCCGACACAGAACGCACACTGTTCTTATTCACAGCAGCAGGCTGAGGGAGGCTCACTAACACCTTTACACCAGAGAGCTGCCCGACACCGGCTGCCTGCTGCCAGCCACCGGAGCCGCTGGGGAGACTGTAAAGTATGCGCTTGGCTCGAGTTCACCTCAATACGAGAAGTGAGCTCAATTCCTTCAGTGCAACAGAAACACAAAGGAAAGACTCTGGAGAGAAGGTGAGCGCTCACAGAGACGCCACAGCGATAAACACTGAGCACCTGGATGAATGAATGAACAAGAAGCAATATTCACCAACTGGAGGAAGTGCTCACTCAGCAGGTCTAATGTAAAACTAATCGAGGAGAGAGCAGAACCACATGAGACCAAAAGGTTTGAGGCACAGCAGACTGGTATTCAGTTTACAGCCAGAAACAAACTCCATCACAGCCAGTCGAGGCTGGAATAGCAGCCAGGTGAGGAGGACGAAGGGCTCCAAGAGGAAGGTATGGATTTAATCTAATGGCCTCAAACTGACACACAGACAACCTGGTGCACGGGAGGGTTTCAGCATTAGAATAATAACCAGTTTATCTGATGTCACCATGCAGCTGACCCCTTGAATCCACTGGGCTCGTCTCTGTTTTTGTTCCGTCCTCCACGCGACTTCATCTCCCACTGTGACAGTCTGGGACCGCCGCCCTGCTGCTGTTGAACTGCTCACATTGTGTTTATTTCATCATTTCTCCTTGATGTCCGTGCTCCTGCTGTGGTTGAGTCGGCTGCGTAGTTAAATCGTTAAGTTATTTGTCTGTTTAAGGTGTGTTTGTTGTGCAGCAGATCTCAGGTCTGCACCAAGGTTTTTATTTTGAAAATTGACCGGATGCCGTTCTGCTGTCTGACTTCCTGTCCTGTTCACAGAAACATGATTGGACCATTAACTATGATGCTCCAGGTACAACACCAACACAGTCTTTTCAGATCCTGTGCTGTAAACACAGGGCAGAGTGCACGGACAAAACAGTGATACTCACAACCCCGGCCCGGTGCGCTCTGAGTCAGCCTCACAAAGAAGACTTGTAACTTATTTTCCTACAGTTGTGAAATAAAATCATGAGGACAGGTTTTATCGCTGCCATCTGTACTTGTGTTCCTCAGTGAGTCTGCCTGCTTTTAAAACCCATCCCATCCCAGTCAGTGGGTGGATGTGCTCTGACCTTTGACCTTCTTCTGAGTCAATCCACTGGACTAGAAACAGGTGCAGCAGCCGGCACGGCAGGAGGGAACCGAGTCTCCTCCCCGCCTCTCGCCGGCACACCATCCACGCCTCAGACAGAGAGACGCTGCCTCGAAATGAAACCTCCAGATTTGTTTATCGCAGTCTCAGAGGTCCAACCGAGCACTAAAGTTTTTATTCGGCTGCGGAGTGGAAATCTCTTTTGTGTCGACTATTTGTGGATTTAGTCTCCCTCCTACCTCCCTCCCTCTCTAACTGCCTCCTCTGCCTCTTTCCCCAGCTGGAGTGAGTAATCACACCTTCACATCCAGAGGGAGCGCGCGCACACACACACACACACACACACACACACACACACACACACACACACACACACACACACACACACACACACACACAAGCATCGTTTAACACATCTTTACCACCTCAGCGGAACGAAACCCGGCCGAGCAAAAACTCACATAATGATGCCGTTTATAGAAGCTGTTCGCTTTCATTGGACCTCATATTCAGGCCATCTTGATATTAGCCAAGTAAAACAACACAATGATGCAAACGTTGCATTTCAGGAAAGCTGCTTCTTATCCAGCAAAGTGTGAAACCGAGCACCAGGAGGAGGACAGCTCATGTTTGCGGCGGGCTGCAGCGCTCACCACGGCCGACTAAATCAAACACTTACTCTCCTCTTTATTGCTGCGTTGGCCTTTTGCTTTTTCAGAGTCAGATAATATGAAGATGTTAATCACTGTGACAGACCACAGACCAGCAAGACTCACCAGAACCGCCCCCTCCGTCAACAAACAGCCCTGCGTTTTCTACCACAACATAAAAACTACATCAGTGGTTTTCAAGCTGAGGTTCAGGGACCAGAGGAGGGTCTGCAACACGTCGTCACAGGGTGGCATTAATATATAATAGGATTTGATTCTGTCTGACAGCTCTAATATCTGCCGGGACGTTTGCAACACCTCTTTTCCATTAGCGACATCCTGCTCCATTTTCACACCTGACAAATGAGAAAAAGCAGAGGCCATGTTTCTGCGTTTCACAGGAGTCTGAGGAGCCCGGCAGAGAAACTGATGAGGTTTAAATGTTGGATTAGCATTTCTATTTTAACTCATTCAATATTTTACAATGACGCAGCTTCATTTTAAAAGAGAGGGATGAATAATAAATAAAACAAATCAATTATTTAATCTTTTTATAAACTTGAACATCACAAACACCACTGAGAGTTTGGGTTTTAATTTCATGTTTGTTTGGCTCTAACTGCTCCGCTACTGTGTGTGTCTGTTGTCTGGTGTCGAGTGGCTTTATGGGCCCTGACACGGCAGGCTGATGGTCGGGGGGTCGGCCAATGTTGAGGCCATTGTTGAGCGTCTGTGGCGCTAGTTTCAGCGGCTTTTTGGTGGACTAACGGCTGTCGGCTGAAGTCTTTGTGGTGTGTTCAGTTGGAGCTTTTGGTCGGGACACAGACGATGTGACACAAGGCAACAGTCAGCCATCGTTAATGGTCGCTCTTTGATGTCGGTTCGGGTCGTCTGGGCCTGAACAGAGCCGGACTGTTGAACACAGCTGCCTGCCTTGACTGGAAATAATGCTGATGAGACTGAACGAATCAGAAACGTTTAACAAAGAGCTAATATCACATTTTATTTATTTATGTTTAACACAGGATCCCGACTCCTTTGGACTCAGCGTTGTACAGTACAGCCACACAGCCTCCACACAGTGAATGAATGTATGATTTCAGAAGCAACCTGAACATTTGGCTCGAGGACACTTCGGCAGGGCAGATACTTGCCGTCATGACTCCAACTCACTGAAGAAACGCGCGTTAACTCGACACAGCCACACTGCTGGAGGAAAGTAACTCACTCTGACAAGTTGGACTGCAAATTTAATCAGGTAATCTGTAATGTGTAACTGATTACTTACAGGAAGTTGCCAGTTTGAGGCTTCCTAATAGGATGTGAGTCAGCCTGGCACCTCTCAAATCAGAGGGGACGCTCACAACACCTCTGATCCATTAGCAAACGTCCTGCTTCATTTTCACACCTGTCAAACTGGCTGCTGCGTTACGGAAAACAAACGCGCCGGGGAAAACCACCGGGGAGCGCAAACAAAGAGCCTCTGGATCCATTTTGTTCTCGGCTGCTCAGCTGTTATTGTAACACGCTGCCGCTGCTTTGTGAGGAAATATCTGAACGAGGCAGGAGCTTCATGTGAAATGAATCTTTCTGCAGCAGCAAACAGGTCCGTCAGCACCGAATGAGACCCTGAACCTCCGGACACACAGACAGGAGGGTCGGATATTATTCATTCATGTCTCTTTCAATCCTGAATTATTGAGATTGGGGTCAGAGTGTTAATGTTGTACTTGCAGACAGATTACATTAGAGACTCTCAAAGTTAGACTTTAACGTGAAAATACACTCGATAATTTATCGTCTTGACAGATTTCAGTAGTAGTACACATATACTGTACATACTTACATGTGTGTCTATACTGTATAATACGGGTCGACTGATTATCCGAGCATTTTTCTCATCATCAGAATCAGCTACAGAGTCAATATGTGCTACTTTGGCTCTGATGAAGCATTTAATCTGCAAAGTCACTGAAGTTAAAATGGAAAATACTAAAGCAAAGTACAAGTACCTCAAAATTGTACTTAAGTTTAGTACTTAAAGTAAATGTACTTAGTTACGTTCCATCCCAGCCTATTCCAGTGGATTACTGTGGGTTCGCCTATACATAATGCATCTTAATCACTTTACATATGTTTTTTTTAATATTGTTTATGTTTGTGTTCGTCTCAAGCTGCTCTCACAGCTGTGAGACTGAAAAACAAGTTTTTAAATAAATGCCTCCGTCTCTTTCTGGGATTGTTTGGGAACACAGTCGAGTCTAGACTCTGAACTGTAGGTGGGAATAAATATTTATTATCTCTGACAGACTTCCTGTTAACTAAAGTACAGAGCAGAATAAAACACATTCTGCTCATTGAAACTTAAAAAACACAACTCCAGGCTGTCAAAGAGCAAAAAACAACCTTTTCCAGCACGAGTGTGGCACCATGTAGCGGGCAAGATGTGTGTGTGTGTGTGTGTGTGTGTGTGTGTGTGTGTGTGTGTGTGTGTGTGTGTGTGTGTGGGTGTTGTGTGTGTGTGTGTGTGTGGGTGTTGTGTGGTGCAAAGTCCATCCTAAATCCTCCCCTGACCTTGTGTGAACCTGCCTTGTGACACGCAAGACACACACACACACACACACACACACACACACACACACACACACACACACACACACACACACACTCAGTAATGCCAGCAGCAGGATGATAGCGGGGATGCAGCTTGTCGTGTCTCGTGCTGTGTGTGGTTCAGGATGAGGCCAGGAGGACAGTTTCCTCTCCGACCGAGATACATTTTCCACCACAAGTGAGTCGAGTCAGACGTGGAACAAATATCACATGTAAGGAAACAGAGAGCAGTTAACAGTACGGTGGATTTAGATCCACTGAACATAAATAAACAGAACGGAAATAAATTGCAGGACTCCACTGTGGGAACAGAGAGGAGGACAAATGTTAGCACAGTCCCTGAAGGCACCTCCCAGCACTCCGGCTGCACCCTGCGACCCCGAAATCTCAACTCCATTCCACCTTCAGCTACAAACACTACTTCTCTAGCAGAACTACAGGCAGCATGAATATAGCTTCTGTTATGACTCCTGTCTGAAGTTTATTCACTTTATGAGTTAATAAATCCGGGAATCAGATAAATTCACATTTACAGTCGATACATACGAATAAAAACTGAACAAAAAAACCCAAAACAAAAAAAACAGCAGATGTAAAAATTCAGCAGCAGACTGAAGTGGCTGTGTTACCACACTTACTCTTAAGACCTGATGTACTCACACGTCAGGCAAGAAAACTTGGATTTACATCCAAACCCGGTTGGATGTAAAGTTGGTCAGTAATCAACTGGGTCAGGCTGATTACTGACCCAGTAACTATCTATAGTCATAATGTTACCTCCGTTATATCACGTCAAAAACTTACAAACCAAACATTTGCTGACTTCTCATCAGCACCAGGCGGTCCAAAACTTCTCTGATCATCATGCATAAAAACTGCATGAAGGTCGTATACTACAACGATGTATCTTCATTCTAACACTTCAGAACAAGCAATGACAGAAACACAGCCTGACTATTGTGTGAACTTAATATAAACTTTGATTAACATCTCATAACAACACATTCACTAAATGAAGACATCTTGACGTGGTGTTAATATAGATTTTCAGCTCCACGTACAGCAGTAAAAGGAAACTGTTGGAAGGAGATCACCCTCTTACAAAGACTCAAAGGTGACGATGCTTCTCTAAATGGTTACTTGATTTTAAGATTTTATTGATTGATTACTAAGCCCTGAGAGGCTTTGCCCCAAGTTATTCAACTGATCTTTTATTGCCATATGTTCATCTCCTTCTCGCACCCCGAGATCTTCAGATGCATCTTTTCTTGTTCTAGATTCATTCACAAAGGTGATCGTGTCTTCACAGTCAGAGCTCCAAGACTTCAAGACCTGATGAGATCAGAGCTGCAAACTCAGTGTCATCTTTTAAAATCACTTTTAAAAAATCCATTTATTTAAAACTGACTTTCTTAAATGTTATCTGCTTTATTACTGCATGTTTTACTCTTTAATGTGTATTGAAGTTGATTATTATTTTTACGTCCAAGAGGCAAATTATTCTTCCTGATACTGAAACAAAAACTTGGAAAAATTGATTTTGTAGCTGCACTGGACCAAAAAAGATAATGAGGTCAGGAATCAGAGCAACTTCAGGGCTACAAGACACAACTTTACAGTCATACAGAGGAAATGAGTTGTGGCGAACGTACCTCAGTTTGAAAAGGCTGCTCAGCCCGGCAGTTACTGCTCACTGTGCGGCGCTAACATCACTGAGTTAGCTGCTGAACGACCTCTTTGTAAGAACACACTCGACATAATCACAACGAGCGTTAATAACAAACACGGCTATTGTTACTCACCGCTGTCAAGCTAGCATGTTAGCACTGGGAAATTTGGTTGCACTTCCTCTGACGCTCTTGTGCCACTAGCCTGCTGAGCGTTAGCAAATATCTGCCAAACTGTGTGCAAGATTCTGGTCGTACAGGCAGAGAGCACGCAGGCAGGCAGGCAGGATGGCAGGTATAGGTAGGCCGTCCAATCATCTCACACGATCCCAATAAAATGACTGGCAGAGTGTGTCTGTTCCTGGGATTGAAAATGTCTCTTTTTTCAGGAGAATATGAATCCCTCGCCAACATTAGTTTAAAGTTTACTGGAGAGTGACCAGCTAGACACATTCAGGCTGCTACTACATGTCGTTGGCTATATTTTGTACCAAATGGCAGTGATATGGCTGTGACTGGTGACGTTCTCGTGTCTTCACTGTTTATTTTACACGATGTCTTTACTCTGCACTGACCCACAGAAAATGAAAACTACAAGTTGCTGTGTTTTGTAAGGAACTCTGTAGTCCACGTAAACTTCTCAAACATCCATCCAAATTCATTATCACCTGACATTTTTACTTCATGAAGGAAACAGCTGCACATCAGTTACACCGACACTCACGACGACACTATTAACAGACAGCTTCTTCATCATAACTTCACTATTTTTTTAAATATTACATCAGTAGGTGAGTTAAGCTACATATTGCTGGACGTCACGGAGGATTATAACTACGCACGATCTTACACAACTAACAACCAAACATCAGCGGACATAAAGCTCCACTGATGTAATAAAGAAGAACAACAGCTTCAGTACAGTACACCAACAATGGCCCCGTCACCGTGGCAACGACGGGTGACTCACCATGGCAAATATATGACAGTGCACTTATTAAAGCCTATAGATCCTGGACAGACACGGACGCACACGCTTAGATACAACAAGTATGGACAAAAACACACTTTCACTGTCAAACTCCAACACACACACACACACACACACACACACACACACACACACACACACACACACCTGAATAACAGACGTGTTTTAAAACAGACACACTTTTATGTCCAAATGCAGGAGAAGATTGCAGCTACTTACAGGTGTGAGAGGCTGATAAATCCACTCGTTTCTCTCCTTTCTCTGGCTCGAACACTGTCGAGCGGCTAAAAAGCATCCAGAGCGTCAGACGAGGAGAAAATCACAGGCTGTCAAACGAGTTGAGATCCACTCACAGTGTTGTGTAGCAGCACCGCCTCCCTCCCTCTGCCTGTGTCTGTAGATGTGGACCTAAACCTTATTCTGCCTCTCTCCCATCCTCTGACCTGCTCACAGTCTCCATCTTTCTCATCTTTCTTTATCTCTCTCTTCTCACCCTCTCTCTCTCTCTCTCTCTCTCCCTCTCTCTCTCTCTCGCCCACCCACCCACAGGCCAGTCTGCAGCAGGAAGCTCCTCTCCACTTTTGCAATGTTGGAGCGAGAGCACCGAGCTGACAGGAGACGCAGCGAGCGAGGTGTATCCTCTAAAGATAGTGATGCACAGCACACTTGATGATAAAGACGTCTGACAACAAAGCTTATGTCTCGAGGCTGTTGCCCACGGAGAGCCTCGAAATCAAACGTGTGATGTTTGTGTGTCCGTGAAAGACAGAAAGAGAGCGAGCAGAACCGTTGGTGTGTCATCGCCGCACACACAAACAACACCTCGTTTCATCGTGTTGATTATAGAAACCTTCACTTTGACCGAGCAGTCAGAGTTTAACAGAGCAGAGCAGAAGGCTTCATGACTAAAAGTCCTGAATCTGATCAAAGTCTGATCACCTGTTCTTGTCAGACAACTACAGAAGCGGACAGAAGAAGGTCGGTGTTGGACAGAAGAAGGTCAGTGTTGGACAGAAGAAGGTCAGTGTTGGACAGGAGAAGGTCGGTGTTGGACAGAAGAAGGTCAGTGTTGGACAGAAGAAGGTCGTGTTGGACAGAAGAAGGTCGTGTTGGACAGAAGAAGGTCAGTGTTGAAAAGAAGAAGGTTGTGTTGGACAGAAGAAGGTCGTGTTGGACAGAAGAAGGTCAGTGTTGAAAAGAAGAAGGTCGTGTTGGACAGAAGAAGGTCGTGTTGGACAGAAGAAGGTCAGTGTTGAAAAGAAGAAGGTTGTGTTGGACAGAAGAAGGTCGGTGTTGGACAGAAGAAGGTCGGTGTTGGACAGAAGAAGGTCAGTGTTGGACAGAAGAAGGTCGTGTTGGACAGAAGAAGGTCGGTGTTGGACAGAAGAAGGTCAGTGTTGGACAGAAGAAGGTCGTGTTGGACAGAAGAAGGTCAGTGTTGAAAAGAAGAAGGTCGTGTTGGACAGAAGATGTGCTGTAGATCAAGGCTGAGCTTCAGTTAGCTTTGACCACAGATGTCCTTCAGAGGGAAACTTTTTACTGTGATAGTCTGATTACATTTCACAGCCTGTACTCTATTACTTTTACTGGAGTAAAGGAGTTGAATCAGTACTTCTACTTTTACCAGAGTCGCCCGGCCGTACCGTCGAGCTGCCAGTTTGGGCCCAGATACACCTTTTTTCTTACCCAACATAACAGTGCAAACATTTTCTCCTCAGCAGCTGCTTCAAAAGACCAGAATGCAAATATACAGACAAACTCTTAGCGATGAAGTAGAACAAGTAAAACATGGCGTTCACGTTCTAGACGTTTTCAAGAATCTCACTGGTTCTGTCAGTAAAAGCTCGGTTCGGATTCATCTTAAGGAAACAACACCATTATATCTGCTCTGACCGCAGCAACATAGCGCTGATTACCACTCATTCACCCTTTTTGTCCTCTTCGGGCACCCGTCACTCTGACAACAAGCCAGCTGCCGTCACCTTCTTCATGATAACCGAGTGCCTGATGAGCCGTGTGATTGGCTGTCTGCTTCAGCTCCAACTCTGTAAGTCTTATGATGACGGGAGGTTGTTTTCAACACGTGCACCTTAAACACACACTGATGTGCTTTTAGGACAGGGAGGCTGCAGGAGTGACACCTCCGCTCCACAGTCACCTCTCAACTTTATCTCACACACACACACACACACACACACACACACACTGATGTGTGTCAAAGGCCAAAACGAGAGGTGTCATTTTAACACTGTGCTGTTAGCTTCACTACGCTGAGCTGTCAGTCAGACTGTACAGAAAATGACAACAGAGGCCTGGAGGAGAGGCGACGGATCAGATAGCTCTCCGTCATGTCCTGCACATACACAGCAACACTGACTGACTCTGGGTCCAGATGTGTCCAACTATGTTCAAATCCATCAGAGTTCAAATCCATCGCAGCCATCACGATCCAAGATTTGATTTCAGACAGTAACTGTGGATCACAACTAGAACTGTGCAAACATGTCCTGGTACTGTGGACATGCAACGGCACTGAGGACTAAATCCTGAGGGGAGGTTTTTCTTATGTTTTCTATAATTAAAATGAGGGTGGAAGAATACTAGAAATATATTTCTGTATAATGTAAAGTATTTTTATATGTATTTTAAGTTCCAGTGTGGCAGCGTGTGTGTAGAGGTTCACAAACATATTACTCAGGTCAGAGATCAGGAACGACTGACGATAACAAAACAGGCTGATACTTAATCAATTAATCAACATCACATCTCTGACATCTCACGTCTTTAATATTCAATTATTCATGATGATTATACATAATTCAAGCCAACAAGGCTGCTAAACCTAGGCAGAGCTTAGGCACAGTGTTGCTTGTGTATTGAACACGCTGCTGCTGCTAGCTCCATCTCAAGCAAAGCAAAACAAAGGACATGAGTACCGTGGTGTCATGGGAGCTGTTGTCTTTATAGTTAAACATCTACTAATGCAGATGAAACATCTATCTGAAGAGAATCGGGCACATGAGGAAATTAGAGCCCGACCAATACATGTGTTGGCCGATATTAACCCAACACAGACAGGTGGGTATCAGCATTTCTGTTGCTGATATGCACTGATGTGAAAAACTCTTTAGTGATTATAATGCAGAAAAAGTCACAGCGACAGGTGACCATCGCTGCCCTGAGAAAAACTTTGGATTTCTCTACATTTGGGAGAAGATAAAATAAAATAATATAAATAACAGTTTTAATGGATGTATTAATAGTACATGCTGGCTCACTGGTGATGAGATGGTAATGAGACCTTTGATGGAGCGCTGGTTTACCTCCACCTGAGGTCTTTTAGTCGTATATAAAGGTATTTTCTGGCACATCTCCAACATGTTTCCAGAGGAAGCCGTCACGTGCCTCCCTAAAAGCTCTCATAAATAACAGCATCTCAGACGGAGAAGTTCGATATTCATGTAATTTCAATCCAGTTACATCATCTAAGAAATGCACTCGCAACCCAGACAGAGAGCAACATAAAGCCGACACACTACAAAGCTTTGTCCTCACACCACCCGGCCGACCACACGCCAATTATCTGCAGACATTACAGTCTCGACTGAGACATCGCAGGCAGAATCTCCCAAAATCAACCCGAAGAACAAGCGATCGACTAAAAACATCTTTCATTTATTTCAATCATCAATATTTGAGTGTGGGATTTTCCCCCCAAAGAGCATTTCAAAGTACGTACAGCTGTTTTCTCTTCACTGATTTTCACTGATGTTTTATGGGAACTTTGAAGCGCTGGTGGATTCAGAATCTTTGTTTCAGCCATTTCCTCCTCTTGATTCTTAAACTTTAATTTTGTGTCCGTCTTCAGTCTCTTGTATCAAACTTTATTTGAATATAGTGTAATAATTCTCAGAGGACACTCAGAGAAGAGTTAATATTTCACCCTCACTCTCTGTTTCATCTCACATCAGTGTTTCTATCTCAGTTCAGGTCTCGTCTGTCGCCGTCGTTCTGCTGCATCATTTCGATCCTTCCTTCCTCGTCTGTTCCTCTGAACCACTCCGTCTCTCACCATCTGTCCTCTGCTCCACTGATTTTACTGAGATTAGAGGATCACATTTACTTGTTTGGCTGACTTTACTGTGAAAAGCCGCCCTGCTTCAGTTCTCACCATGATGCATGATTTTTGGAAGCACTGAAGAAAAAAGACCTTTATTTCTTCACGAACACAATCTGATCAGGCTCAAACATGAGTACATTATTTAAATCGCTGTAATATTACGCGTCTGTAAGTCAACAAGGCTTTCCTGCTACACAGGAGTTATTCCCTCTCTGTGCGTCTGCATGTGCGACAGGGTGAGGCAGTGCAGCAGTGATCTGTCTCGTACCACGCCGCCTTTTCTACAATATCTCACACTTCTACTTCCTCTATTACCTCGTCTGCTCGCTCGCTCGTCTCAAATCCTAATATGCTCCTCGAGGAGAGAGGAGGCTGTCTGGAGGAAAGAGGCGAGGAAGCAGAGGCGTTTCCTTTGTGGAAGTTTTTATTCGGCACATGCGACCGAAAGAGGCGACACACAGCTGGATTATACAAAACAAGTGGAGGCAGGACTGTGCAGATGTTCCTCTGCATTCATGAGTTGTTTACTTTAATTTAAATGATCAGATGCAAAATTAAACTTTCTGCCCTTCAGTGTTTGTGTGTGTAGCGTCTCGTAAGTCTGTTCTGACCTCGTTCTTTATGACCATCCACCTTCATATCATTTGTCACATTATACCAAAATAATATCTGTGTTTGACAGTGCTGAAAGTACCGAGGCTGATTAACAACAGATCCACACTCAGATGTTCAGCCTGCACATATTAACATTGCTACAAATGCTTTGGTTTGTGTTAAGCGACTTCACTGTGTGCAGGTTAAGCTGCTGTGGTACAGGATGAAGTGCCTTCTGGTATTTTATCAAAGCTTTATTGAAAAGTCATTTTTCCTGTGGATTTGTGTTGGTGACGTCTGGATGTTTGCTCCATCTGTCTCTGCTCAATAATTCCTTTTCTGCATAGTCACAAATAACACATCCTTCTCCAGACACATAAAATAAAACTGAGTCATTCCAACATGCGACTGCTGCATTGATTTACGATGACGATTAAAGCAACATGCACTGTTTCATATTAAAATGTCAAACAACTGCACACTCAGAGACACTGAACCTCTTTATCTCAGCATCACATACGAGCACATACTGAACATCTGAGCTCTACAGTGTCTGTCTGCATCCACTCAGCTGTGTCTCTGTGTCTCTGCAGAACATGTCACTGCATTGTAAAGCTAAAGCAGCTGGACGAGGCCTCCTCCTACTGGATGTCTCTCCTGTCATTTCTCTCCATTTGTCTTCACACACACACGCACAAACACACACACACACACACACACACACACACACACACACAGAAACACACACTTGTCTGCACATTTCACAGCAAAGAAACGTCTCCCTCTGCGTTTATCCCCGTCTTCACATCCCTCCATCATTGTTCGGCTGTCACCACTCCCTCTCCTCCCGCCTTCCTGTTCGCACATCTATCCCGCCTACACACACACACACACACACACACACACACACACACACACACACACACGCACGCACGCACACACACACAGGCACACACACACAGGCAATCTTATCTACTTAGACATCAGCCTGTAAGTGACAGCAGAGAGAGAGAAAATTGAAGACGGAGAAACAATACAAACTACGTAGGAGACAGAAGGACGAGGCAGAAAACGAGAGACGAGCCGAGATGGAAGGAAAAGACAGAGAGAGACGGAGCAGTGAAGAAATGGACGAGAGAGAAGAGACAGTGTGAAGTCTAATCAGAGCGCTGTGGATGGAGGAGACGTAGCTCCAGCTGATGTGATGTGTCTCTTCCTCAGCCTCAGTCTGAATTCATCCATCCTTCTCTTCTGGTCTTCACTCCCTCTACACCTCATTACTCTCTTCTCCTCAAATCCAAATGTGCCTAATTGGCAGGACGATATCAAGGATTGGCAAGAATACAGTGATGTCAGTGTAACAGTGTGTAAGCACCAGGGCCGTCAGAGTTAACGTGATAATAACGCGTTAATGCTAAGTTTCTGATGCGCGATTAACGCACGTTATGACCCTCGGCCCGCTCCGTAGTCTGGGATTTATTTATTCTACATGCTGCACACCCTACTCTGGTCTCTCTCGCCCTCTCTCTCTCTCTCTCTCTCTCTCACACACACACACACACACACACACACACACACACACCCAGCATGTCTAAATTCCCTGTGGCAGTGTGAAAAGGCCATGCACACACACACACACACACACTGGAGAGAGAGGCTACACAAGTGAGGGTGTGTGTGGTCACAAAAGGACACTAAAGACAGAGATGTAACCACATCAATACAGTGTACAGAGGACACACGCGTTTACACCTGTGTGTGTGTGTGTGTGTGTGTGTGTGTGTGTGTGTGTGTGTGTCACACTGCCTTTCTGCTTGGCTGCACTTGTCACCTCTTCAGGCTTCAGTGCCACCGAACATCCATAACTGAGAATTCAGCAAATCAACGTCAGTGTGTGTTCATCCATGTGTCACTGCATGGTGCGCGCACACACACACACACACACACACACACACACACACACACACACACACACACACACACACACACACACACACACACACACACACACACACACACACACACACACACACACACACACAGGACTGGACTGTGTGTTAATCTTTCCATATTGTGTGCGTCCATCCATGCAGCTGTGTGACTCACTTCATTACAGTGCTGAGAGACGTCAGTTTAACAAAGACAGACAGTGTTAATCTGATAAAATGTTCTATTACTCAATGATCTAATAAACAGGCTGAGAGCAGTGAATGATTTCTGTTTATTTACTTGTGTTCCAGTCTCCAGGACAAAATGTGAGCAGTTAATGTTTCTGCAAACCACAGATGTACCAGAATGTGACATTAAGTGCTCATTAGCTGACTCTCACATCAGGAGGTGGAGGTGACAGCAGTGGTGTTACTACAGCCAGAGACCTCAGCTCGAGTCACATCAGTTTTTTTAAAAGGACAACTGCAAACATTTCACGAGAGGTTGGACCATCTCCAGCTGTGATTGTGGCGACCTAAACAGGTATTTTAAGCCAAAACCACGATGCTTTCCTCAAACTAACCAAGTGGTTTTTGTGCCTAAACCTGACCAGAGCAGAAGCACAGAGCTGAGACAAGAGAGAAACCTAAAGAAATGTAAAGTTGCAACATCTTGCACTCTGTGGTAAAGCAGAGACGTGCTTAGCTAACATTTATTCTGGTTATTGGGTTGTTTGTTTCCTCTTTTATGACTTTTTTCAACACAATGTAACGTGGATCACATTCTTGAATGGTGCCTAATGAATCTTATATTTGTCTTCTTCAGGGTTACCATGTTACCATCGCACTACGACATGCTCAGCCTGTGGTAATCTCCCAGTTATTCCAGTCCATACAAGTGTACCTGGCCACTATAGACTGAACTCACCTGTAAGTCAAGTCCTCTGGCATTTACAGTTAACACAGATATAATAGTTTTTACAACGCACACTTTAAGCTGGATAATTGCTTGGATGATAGTGGAGAACACTTTTGGATGTGTCACCTATTAGACAGACTATAAAAAATTCAATTTAGCATATAATCTGGCACAGGTCTAGGTTATAACGATATTAATATTCTCAACTGTTTCTTTCTTCACAAGCAACGCGCTAAAAACTGGAATAAACTGCAAGAAACACACAAACTACAAAGTAAAACCAAATGTAACAGCATCATTCTGTGTGTGGAGCGACGCTGCAGCTTTCTCAGCATGAACACAAGAAACAAACGCTTCAAGCTCATGTGAGACGCTTTAGAGGGGAGAGTGTGTGGAGTCAGGGTTCGACTGCATCTGTGTTTCAGTTCAGCATGTGAACGACATCATGTGGACATCAGAGTGTCGTCCCTGCAAACATCACTGAGCATCTTTAACACACAGCAGCAGTGGGAACGATGAAGCTGAAGTCTTGGAGGGACGACTGTGAACTTCTTTAGAAACATGTACACAGAGTTTTGTGTCGTCATTATCTTTTAATCATTAATAAGCATAATTAATGACCTATTTTTGGTGTTATGGCGGGACATAAAGCAGCTCTGTTGCACTCCAGAGACACGACAGACTTAAAGACAAACCCTCGGTGCTTCTTACCACATAGAGCTGCTTCCACAGTAAGGCCCACTCCTGCAGCGTGGACGTCACCTCCGTAACAATGGGGTCTTCGAGAGGCACCACAGTCTCATGTGGCCTGCGGAGGACAGAGACGTGACAGAAGACGTGCTTTAATCACAAACACATCGATTGTACAGGATTCAGATGGACACAAAGAGCAACATGTCTGACATAAAACTGCATTCAACAGTAAGAGGAGCCCAGAAACAGAGCGAGAGACCCAGTAACCTGTTGACCTTGTTTGTCACCACAGAACTGGGTCCATTGTGCTGCAGCGCTACATACGGTTAGGCTTCAACAATGGCGAGTTGAAGTGAATTGTGTTGAGGCGCGTCAGAGTAACAGAAGTAGAGCAGCCCGTCCACAGCGACCCACGACGTGCTGGTTTAGCAAAGAGAGTCCAGTAAACAGCAGAGGACAGTCCAGCCGGACGTCGGTCTGTCCATGTGTGATTAATGTGCACACTCATTAACTCCACAAACATGAAACTGACGACTTCACCTGCTCCTCGTATGAATTCATTAGATAACCTTCACGACCGTCACAGCTCTGACACTCACACAGAGGAACTGAAAGATAAAGTATGATTTCTTATTTTCTACTTGTTATATATTGTAGTAAAAAATGCACAACACACTCTTATTTTTATTATTCTGTATTTAAATTTCTCTTTGCTGCTACATTACTATTGTAGACCAGAGCAACCGTTCCTGACCCAAATTCCCCTCCTGGATCAATAAAGGATTTCTGATTCTGATAAATTAAAGAGGAAACAGACAAGTTCTGGCTTCTCCAACTGGTTTTTACTGTTGACTTCACTGTAGCAAAGACACCCGGATTTTTTCTGTTTTCATTAGAGCAGCAACGACCAACAGTCGGCCTTCATTTCCCCGGGAGACTTCGTGCCCGTCGTCAGACAGAAGTGCAGATTTAGGGAACCAAACTAAACATCCTTATCTATAGACATCACACTGTGTAACATTTGTAAGATTGTACTGTTTGTTTGTCTCCCTGTGAGCCTGATCGCTGCTTCAGATCCTTTAAACGTTTAATCTTCTTTTCTTGTCCTAAGTTTAGGTTTTTTATTATTATTTGAGACGATCACCGTCCACAGCATCTTTCAACCATCCA
Organism: Pagrus pagrus; assembly: GCF_965226575.1. NCBI lineage: Eukaryota > Metazoa > Chordata > Actinopteri > Spariformes > Sparidae > Pagrus > Pagrus pagrus. The sequence goes on along the minus strand of NC_140187.1, from coordinate 2,312,917 downwards.
ACCTGACCGGCCAGATCTCCTCAGGGAGGAGGAGGTCGGGATGAGAGTCATGCTAATCCAGCTCGGTTTAAGGCTGCTCCGGGCTCAGGTCCAGTCACAGGAAATGATTTAACATCATCATCCCCCTCTTGTTTCTGTTTACGATCACCCCGACACAGATTCAACACATCCACTACATGTTCATGTGTATTTGTACATAAATAACTATAAATGTTCTGTGTTACGTGTCGCATGAAGGAGCTTATTAACTTTCATGTGGTTATACAACCCTGTGTTGCGTAATGACCAATAAATTACCTTCCACTATCTGTACAACCTTTAACAGAACGCAGACATGTTGAGTATCCAGAACATTAGATAAAGAGAAGTGGTGAAATCATAATGTTTATATAATAACACCTATAAATATAACTTCCTCAGTGAGTTACGGTCAAATCCTCCCAATGTCTCCAGACTGAGTCAACTCCTGCACCGCCTGAAGAAAAGCACCTCGCATCACCTCTCTGACCCTCCTCTCCCTCCTCTCCCTCCTCTCCCCTCTCGCCTCCTCTCTCGTCTCGTCTCTCGCCTCCTCTCTCGCCTCCTGTCTCGCCTCCTCTCTCGCCTCCTCTCTCGCCTCCTCTTTCGCCTCCTGTCTCGCCTCCTCTCTCCTCTCCTCTCTCTCCTCTCCCTCCTCTCCCCTCTCGCCTCCTCTCTCGTCTCGTCTCTCGCCTCCTCTCTCGCCTCCTGTCTCGCCTCCTCTCTCGCCTCCTCTCTCGCCTCCTGTCTCGCCTCCTCTCTCGCCTCCTCTCTCGTCTCCTCTCTCGCCTCCTCTCTCCTCTCCTCTCTCGCCTCCTCTCTCGCCTCCTCTCTCCTCTCCTCTCTCGCCTCCTCTCTCGTCTCCTCTCTCGCCTCCTGTCTCGCCTCCCCTCTCGCCTCCTCTCTCGCCTCCTCTCTCGCCTCCCCTCTCGCCTCCTCTCTCGCCTCCTCTCTCGTCTCCTCTCTCGCCTCCTCTCTCGCCTCCCCTCTCGCCTCCTCTCTCGCCTCCTCTCTCGCCTCCTGTCTCGCCTCCTCTCTCGCCTCCTCTCTCGCCTCCTCTCTCGTCTCCTCTCTCGCCTCCTCTTTCGCCTCCTCTCTCGCCTCCTCTCTCGCCTCCTCTCTTGTCTCCTCCCTGATACATCTTCTTGAACATGAGGGAGTTGTTCAGTAAACCTGAGCTGAGTCACTGTCTCAGCCCTGCAGTCAGGAATATTACCTCTCCCTCTCCCCATGCCATCCCTCTTCTCCTCCCTCGCTCGCTCGCTCTTGGTTTTCCCTCTGCCTCTCATGTCTTCTCTCCTTTCTCCCTCTCTGTCTCATAACTGATTAATTAATAAAAGCAGTGTGCCAGATTAGCTCATCTCCCAGCTGAGCCTTAGCTGGCGGCCGCCTGGTGATTTCACCCACATTAGTTACACTTGTATCTCAGACGCTTCTCCTCCTCTTCTCCTCTGTTCTGCCTTTCACTCAATCTAATCTCTCCCTCCTCTTCTCCTCCCTCCTTCTGTTCCTCCTCAAGTTTTCTCTTTGTTCTGGCACACTTCCATCTTTCCTCTCTGTTTATCCTCCACCTCTCTTCTCTTCTTATCAGTCTCCTCCTTCCCTCATGTCCTCCGTCTCTCCCGTCTCTTCTTTCCCTCTTATCTCTGCAGACGTCTTTCTTCTTGCTCCTTCACCTTGCCTAACCTCTCTCATCTAGTCTTTCTTCCTTTTTGTCTTCTCCAAGCCTCTTCTGTCTCATCTCTACGGGCGTCTCTCTGCCCCGAGCCGACACTTCTGTCCTCCGTCAGTTTGAAGACACTCCTGCGCCATCGTTATATTTCTGTCTCCTCCACCCCGGCAGTCTTATCTCGTGTCTTTCCCTCCGAGAAGAAAATGTTTGCATCGAGAATTACAAACACTTTTTCTTTCTCTCTCTTTTTAACGAAGAAAAGTGATTTTGAGAACTTATTTTCGTCTTTACTTGGTTCACAAAATAATTAAAGCCCACAGCTGCTTGAAAGACTTGAAAGCTGGTTATTATTCTGTCTTTTGAATTCTTTAACCAGTTTTATAAAAAGCACTGAAAAATCCAGTCAGAGGAAAAGAAAAAGTAAAGATAGTGTTAAAATATGACTTTGTTAAAAGTGCAAGTCACCCATATTATTATTATTATTATTATTATTCACACAACATATCTGATGTTCAACATACTCACATCTCAACAGTTATTTCATGTCAATAAATCAATATATAAGTAAATTATACATACATGATATCAACATTTTTTCTGATTATTGGAATCAATGTTTTTTTTTATCAAATTGCCAATAAACCCTCACAAAAACCAAAGATACATGAACAGTTGGCTACAAGTCGTCTGGACAATATAACAAACATGCACAACGAGTAGCAAAATGGTTTTACTGCAATTCTTGGTAACTAAAGTCCAACACGTTACTTTTCTCAGTAGATAACACTGTAATGTGGCGCTTTACTTTTAATGGCAGTAATCTTGCAACATAATGAGTTACTTTTAAAAGTAACGTTGCCGAACACTGATGATGAAGTCACAGCAGCAGCACGATTAATGAAACGATCAACATTGTTAAACGTTTGAAAGATCATCTTCATAAATACATCTGACAACTTTTTAATGCACTTCAACTACATCACAACACTTTCAGTTGTAAAGGAAGCATCAGCTATTTTAATCCACATGAACGAACAGCTAATGTTGTCATCTTCCTGTGAAGACAGGCTCAAAATGTTTCACTTTGCCGGTGCAGAACCGCTCCTTATGCTGCACACCTGCATGGAAATAACTGAAACAGCAAAATGAAACAGATCCCAGGTCAGTGGAGCCTCTAATCGGCCCCCAGGGAACACCAGCCTCACAGGAGGACGTCTGTTTAAAGTTCCCGAGAAGTTTGAAGTCTGAACCGTTCATCTGATTTTCTTTTATTCAGAACAGCGTGTCTTAATGTGTTTGCTCAACATGTAACTGAGTTTAATGTCTGCCTGAATGCAGCGTGTGTGTGTGTGTGTGTGTTCGCAGGTTTATTTGTCTGTGATCCTGAAGTGCGGGGGTGCTGCGTTCTGATATTTATAAATGTCAGCTCTGAGTGTTTTTATCCTGCAGACAGCGGGCAAAGCGTTTCTTCACAACACCCTGACAACCTGACGCGGTGTTGAATCTGCAGGCTGCTGCACATCAGTGTTTCCCTGGGATGAACACAGCGCTGCTCGCTGGGCCGACTCAGCAACAACAATCCAAAATCAATAAAACACATCTCTCTACATGTTGCACCGCAGTAAAGAGCTCACTGATGATTTAAACTAACGAGGCCCTGAAGATGACGGCGGCAGGACCGTGAGTCCCAAAAGAAAAGAAGGATTCATTTAAAGTTGTTTTTGTCAAACACGTCATGAGTGGAGACGTTGTTCAGATTGAGAAGGAGCTCTCTTTAACGAACATGTTCAGAGAGACATATTCACCACAGAAGAAGAGAACGATTGTGCTCATTGGCTGATGCTCTGTGCTGCCGGGCAAATTGTGTGTGTGTGTGTGTGTGTGTGTGTGTGTGTGTGTGTGTGTGTGTGTGTGTGAGGTGTCAGCTGGCTCGTAAGAGGAAGTTGAACATCTCGACACTGTCTGAAACATTTTGGCTTATTAAAGACGTGAGAGACAGAACCTGGAGAGCTACAGACAGGTGAGACAGGTGAGACTGGGTTAGAGTAAAGTTACATTATCAAGGATTATTGGAAAGTAATAACAATGTTTCAGTAAACAGACCTTCATCAGGGTTTTTTGAAATATAATAATAAATATGAATAATATTATGGAAGATAACCGGAGGAAGGTCTGCGTGCTGAAACATGGCTGGTAAATGTCTCTGTGCAGGTGAACACAGTGTGCTGGAGGCTTTTGTTCCGACTCTCTCGACCTTCAGTCTTCTCCTACGCACCTGTCGATCCACAGCAGCGCAAAAGTTTTACTCCAAAAACATATTTTGTTCACCCCGGAGTAAGAGTTCACTCTGGATGTGTAAAGATCAGCAGGTCTTTGCTTTTCTGTCCTGACAACTGAGACGTTCCAACTCCCCTTTAAAAAGACACGGGGAGAACGGCTCGACCTTCGGCTTTCTGCAGGCGAGAGTTCACTGACCAAAAATAAAGATTCGGGAGATCAACAAAAAATACCAGCCTTCAAAAATAAACAACTAAAGATGGAAATTCAGTTTGTTACAAAGTTCAGTTTCTCAAATCTATCCAGAGTAAACCCTCTTCCAGAACAAATCAATAACGGATCTCTGAAAAAGAAAATCAACCCAACATCTCTGACTGAGTTTCCGTCTGGAGCTGCAGGCTGATCGCTGAGCCTGCTTTGATTTCAGTGATTAAAATGACTCTCATATAGTTGATAATGATTTTAAACTGTGTGGTTGTTGAAGCCTCTAAATGAATGAACGTGGAACCTTTACTTGTTAAATAGTTTTATTTTATTCAGCCTGATTTCCTCTGACGACGGCTGCTGTGGCCTGATTTTAAAACAAAGCAACAACAAGACGTGAAGTATCTCTCTCTCCCTCTCTCTCTCTCTCTCTCACACACACACACACACACACACACACACACACACACACACACACACACACACACACACACACACACACACACACACTCCCTCAGAACACACACACGCTACTGTAAAACGACGTGGGTGCGGGTGTGTTAATGAAGGAGTCCAACAACGTACTGGGTTCTTATTCCGATCTTTAGTGAGTCTCAACACAACAGGTTAACAGACCGCCATCCGGTTTCCCTCTCCCCCACAATTCCTCTCTCCTCTCTTCTTCTCCTTCTCCATCCCTCTTCCCCACTAGCGCCGCCTCGCGGCTGACCTCAATAACACCATAATGAACAATTCTCCAAAACAATACATTAAACCCATTATGTAACCTTAACTTTTGCACCTAAAACATAACTTTCATCTTACATATCTTCCCCCCTTACAAAAAGAAGCGTCCTCGCTTCAAATGGAGTCATGAAGACAATTACTACTGTATCAACACAGCAAGTAGAACAGCGCATAACAGTTACAGCAAAACAGGGTACTTGTTATTTTGTTTGTCTGTTTTTTTTTTGTTTTTTTTTTTAATACAGGTCCATGTCGATCCAACATCCGACGTGAGAAACAGTTCAGTTATCGTGCATGTAGCGAACTGGGGGACGCACACAACGACCAGACTTGGTCCTCACCCCCATGAGAGGCTGCACCACTGGAGACAGTTCACTATGACATCCTGTCGCCATATTGTCCCCTGCCTGTGGCGTCTCAGTAACAGGCCTTGGCGGTGATGAGGAAACATTTGTCTGAGATGGAGTACCAGGGCATGTGTGTGTGTCAGGGTGCCTGTACACATATGGTCTGGAGCCTGACAGTGCAGTTAAAAGTGGGGGACTTGGAGTGTTCACGGGTACTGCCTGCCCGGACGGTGACGGTGGCGTATCACCAGCTGACCAGGCAGAGCGATAAGGTTTCAGACGGTTGTAGTGAATTACTTTAGGCTTAGCTCTGGGGTCCCGTTGATCCAACAGTTCATAGTCCACTCCAATGTCATTCGCGACTGAGCTGAGCCGTCTTAAGACCCTGAACGGACCAGACCACTTTGGTGACAGTTTTTGTCTAGCTAGGGCAGGGAGGTCAACCCACACTAAATCACCTGGCTCATAGGCTGTATGTTTCATCCGACGATCATAGTAGTGCTTTTGTTGCGCGCCAGCTACCTCAATGTTATGTGCAACAGAGTGAAAAGCAGTACAAAGTCTCTGTAATACTGAACTGGCATAGTCACTTGGAGTGCCGGGAGTGGCATTTGAAGCTCTCGGGGGGTCTCCAAGGAGAAGATCAGCTGGTAGACGAGCTGCTCGACCATGGACCAAGAAGAAGGGAGTGTATTTGGTGGAGGAGTGAACAGTTGTGTTATATGCAAACTCGACCTGTCGCAGATGGTCATCCCATTCACCTCCTCTGGTGTACAGGAATTTTGCCAACTGGTCCTTTATAGTCCTGTTTGCTCGCTCCACCATGCCATCTGACATAGCGTGATAGGGCGATGTCCGTGTTTTGTGTATTCCCAGCCGGGAACACAATTCTTTGACAAGATCTGATTCAAATTGACGGCCTTGGTCTGTGTGCAAACTTTGTGGCACCCCGTGGTGGCTGATGTAATCTTCAAACAGACATTTAGCCACCGTAGTTGCTCGTTGATCAGGGAGAGCATATAGGTTGAGGTACTTAGTAAAATAGTCCATTACAACAAGTACATACCGATTACCACGGCGTGTGAGTGGCAGTTCAGTCAGGTCTGCTGCAATCTTCTCAAAAGGCCTGGATGTGACTATGTTTTGCATAGGGGCCTGTTGGTGTGGTGTCTGTGGTCGTCGTGCTTCACAGGCTGAACATTTGAGACACCAATCAGTTATGTCGCGTGACATGTGAGGCCAGAAGCATCTGACCTGTGCCCCTTGTAACGTCTTTTGTGTACTGAAATGTCCAGAGAGTGAATGTCCGTGTAAGGCCTGGAACACCTCCTTCTGCAGGCTGCTGGGTACAACAGTCTGCAAAACAAGGTCACCTGGTGGGGGTCTGACTCTGCGACACAAAAGATCATCAATAAGAGTGAGTTTCGGAAACTCCCTCCAGTACTGTCTAATCTCAGGTGACACTGCTTTCACGTCTGAGAATGGTGGCCTACAGTCAGTCAACACCCAATTCCGGACTATTTTCAACTCAGGGTCAGCTTTTTGAGTCTGGATGAGAAACTGTCTGTCAATGTTCAGGGGCAAAGTGTCCATAGTCACAACTGCAACATGTGGTGTGGCAGACTGCGCAGGTAATGTTACATTCGCAGTGACTGAAAAAGTGGGGGCAGCCTCCGGGTAAATTTCCAGCCCTGTGGCTGAGGCGCGTATAGATGGTTCTACTGGGTCCGTTTGCGTGTGACTTGAAACACATCCCACCTGATTGGTTGCCACGACTGGGGTGACATCTTCAGCTGTCTCAGGACGACGAGACATGGAGTCAGCATTTGCATGTTTTGTGCCTTGCCTATATTCAATTGTCCAGTCATAGGGATCAATTTCCAGAGCCCACCGGGCTCTGCGACCTGTGGGATCACAATCCAGAGCCATCGTCCTTAAGGAGAGAAGAGGTTTGTGGTCTGTGATGATGCGAAAAGGGTAACCTGTCAAATATTGACGAAAGTGCCTGATTGCCCATACAATAGCCCATAGTTCCCGGTCATATGTGGGCCACCGGGTCTCTGTTTTTGTCAACTTGCGGCTGCCATACGCAATGACATTTTCCATGTTCTCAGCATTCATCTGTGCTAGAACACATCCAACTGATGTGCTGGATGCATCAGTGAAGAGCAGAAATTCACATGAGAAATCGGGATAGGACAAGATGGGTGTGTTACAGAGAGCATGACGGAGGCCTTCAAATGCACTCTGCTCCACCTCTGTCCAAAGAAATGTCTTTCCTTTCTGTGTGAGAGCATGTAGGGACTCTGATTTTTTTGAGAACTGGTAAATGAAGCGCCGGTAGTAAGAACATAGGCCAAGAAATGCTCTCACTTCTGTGGGGTTCTTAGGCACAGGCCAGTCTCTCACTTTCTCAATGTTTTTCGGGTCCGGTTGTAGTCCTGCTGCTGAGACCACATGTCCCAAGAATGTCACCTCCTTTTGAGCAAAGCAGCATTTTGAGGGCTTGAGTTTCAGGTTTGCAGCTCTCAAGCGATCCAACACTTCCCTCAAATGCTGAAGATGGACTGAAAAAGTCGGGCTATAGACAATTATGTCATCTAAGTACACAAGGCACGTTGTCCATGAGAGGCCTTGTAACACCAGCTGCATGAGATGTTGAAAAGTGGGCGGGGCGTTTACCAAGCCCATGGGCATCACCCGAAACTGATAAAGTCCTCTGCCTGTGGTAAAAGCTGTCTTTGCTTTGTCTTGCTCCTCTAGCTGCACCTGCCAGTATCCTGAGGAGAGATCCATTGTGCTGAACACTGCTGAGCCCCTGAGTGCATCCAGTGTGTCGTCTGTTCTAGGCAAAGGGTGTGCATCTTTCACTGTGACTGCATTCAAGCCTCTGTAATCGACACAGAAGCGCCAGGTGCCATCTTTTTTTTTAACCATCACCACAGGTGCTGCCCAGGGGCTGTGGCTGACCTCCACTATTCCTTTTTCCAACATCTCTTCCACGTGTGACTGAATCACTGTTTGCATCTTTGGGGAAGTGCGGTATGCACGCTTCCTAACTGGAGGGGTTTGGTGTGTAAAGATTTTGTGTTTGACGATGTCTGTGTTACCAACGTCTGTACTGGTTTTACTGAATACATCCTGGTAAGATGAGAGAAGGTTATGCAGGTCAGACCTCTCCACATCTGTCAGATTTCCACATTTAACATTAAAAGGTGGTTTGGTTGGCTGTGTAACATTAGGTGGGATGCCAGGTGGTGATGTTGGACAGGTGGATACCTTACATACAGGGGCTGAATCCTGACTTATCTCGGTGTCAGATAAAGGGGCAAACTGTCCCAGCTGCATACCTGAATACAGCACCATAGGTCCAAGTGTGGGGTTAATAATGCGTGCAACAGTACAGCCATTTACAGCAGTAGACAGTGTGCGGGCTACTGAAATACCATCCATCTCCAGCTGCCTGGGTTCCAAATAGCCGCTGTAGCTGGGTGGTATGCCTAAACCGGCTATAGGGGGGATTAGTGCAACTTTGCAGATGATTTCACAGCGGGGAGGGATGGTGGTGTTCTCTATTACTTGGGCAGTACAACTAGCAGGTGCTAATTCACTTTTACTCAGTAGGTGCAAGATATCATCACCCAAATAACATAGCCCTCTCCCCATGTCCAGAATAACACCCTGAGGAATGAGGAAGTCAAGACCTAATATGAAGCCTTGGGTAACATTTCTGATCACTTGCACTTCATGTTGCAGAGTTTGAGACCCCAGCCTAAACGTGATGTCTACCATACCCAGTGTGTCCAGACCTTGGCCAGTTACAGCCTGGGACATGATGTACTTCTTGTTAAGAGGTCTTTTTGCTAATGAGGGGATTGACATTTTGGTGTGCTCACTGATGAATGAAATAGTGGCACCTGAATCTAGCATGATGTGCATATCTGTGCCCTCAACAATGCCATTCACATAGGAGGTTAAGTCTGTTCTGACAGTAGCCTCGGTGTTCTCTGATTCAATTAGGGGGATTGACATATCTGTACTACCACTAGGGGTCTGCGGTGCATTGATGTTGTCTGGTGTGTCAGTGAGGCTGACACCTGGGGCTTTCAGAGAAGTAGCTGGTGAACTCCCCGCATCACCAGCTAGTGGCCGTTTCCCTGTTGAAAACTGCTACGCTCTTTGAAACCACTCCCCGAGGGATGCTGCTGGTCCCAGTCATTAAGTCGTCGTGCTTGGCCTTTGTCCTCCTGCTCTTGGAATGAAACATGTCTGGCATAGGGGCTTGGGCTTCGACGGTGAGAGTCATAGTATGGTCTGCTGGGAGAGGGTTTTCTCCCTCTGTGTTCTTCATAAGGGCTAGAGGCCTGGTCTGAGTAACGGGGCTCTCTATAAGGCTGTCGATACCTGTCAGATTCCCTGTGGGTGTACTCCTGATGGTGGCGAGCCCTCTGAGGGGAATAGCGTTCTGGAGAGGAGTGATGGGCATATGAATACCTGGATTGGGAGCGTCCATAGCCTGAGCTCCTTGCATTTGTGGATCTCTCAGGGCTCCTCCCATATGGGGAGGGAGATCTTGGAGTGTGCATGTGCCTTTCATATTGATGGATGTCATTGCGCCCCTCCAGTTTCAATTTCAGTGCAGCAAGATCCTGGCTTAAGTCTTTGACAGTAGCAGTGAGGTTTTGGACTGTTTTTCTTAGTTCAATGTTGGTTTCACTTACAGAGTTTACTGACTGTACAATGCCCATGTCTCTGACGGCTACATTAGCTGAAGATGCTGGCATCATTAATTTAGCTGCTTGGCGGGCCCGTTCAGCTTGGGAGGCAACCTCAAACGCCTCAGTGAAAGTTTTCACCCCTCTTTCATGGCACTTGACCTGAAGCTCCTGATCCAAACCAGCGATGAAACGAGACATTTTCATGTATTCTGAAGCATTATGTTCAAAATCAGGGAAAGCTTCTTTTACAAGCCTACATACATCTGCAGCATACACTTCCATAGCTTCATTGGGCAGTCTGTGACGAGCATTGGGGAAAGTCTGGAAAGATGCAATCACATCCTTTTGACCAAAAGCATTCTGCAAGTGCTTCTTTGTTTCCGTATAACAGACCTGGGTTTCCTGCGGCAGGTTATCCCATACAATGAACAGCTCCGGTGGTAGCCTAGTGGGTAGCTCAGCTGCTAACACAGTGTCCAGGTCCACACCACTGTCTTTATAGCGTGCAGCTTGGATTACTTCGTAGCGGCGAGCCCATAACTGGAACGACTCACGGCCATCGTTGAGAAAAGGTGGCGGCAGCGGAATGCCCCGCGGTGCTCCCTGTGTACTGCTGAATGGCTGCACAATCTGCGCTGAAACTCCCGTGGAGCTGGAGCTGGTGCTGGCACTCTGATGTACACCTGCGGCCGCCTCCTCGACAGACATGATGGATTACTCTTCCTTTCTTTGGTGTGTTTACTGCAGCTTCCCGACAGAATCAGAGGACCGAAACGCGGTTTCTAATTTCACTGAAGCTATCAAAACAAAGAAAACGCGGTGGTAGTGACTAAGCTAACTCACTGCTCTTCCGGCTAATATACGCTAGCAACGTTAGCCTATAGTTTCGGAGACTCACAAAACTTGAGTAGAATCCCAACGGCCGATTCTCCGGAGATTAATCCCACCGCTGCCACCAGTGTAAAACGACGTGGGTGCGGGTGTGTTAATGAAGGAGTCCAACAACGTACTGGGTTCTTATTCCGATCTTTAGTGAGTCTCAACACAACAGGTTAACAGACCGCCATCCGGTTTCCCTCTCCCCCACAATTCCTCTCTTCTCTCTTCTTCTCCTTCTCCATCCCTCTTCCCCACTAGCGCCGCCTCGCGGCTGACCTCAATAACACCATAATGAACAATTCTCCAAAACAATACATTAAACCCATTATGTAACCTTAACTTTTGCACCTAAAACATAACTTTCATCTTACACTACTTTCAGACCCACTTGGTCAACGGTCCTTAACTGTATTTGTCATCAGCACCAGCCGCCTGGCTTCAGTCACACACTCCCCGTCTTTGCCCTGGAGGTCTACTTGAACCAGTAAAGGATTCACTAATTCCAATTAATTTACTCTCCCTGCCTTTAATTAAAAAACTCTTATGCAAATCGAGACACGCTCTGTAACTCTGATTAATCTGAAGTTAAAAAAAAAACAAACGCTTTTTCCAATCATTATGCAAATGTATTAAAATATGTACTCTTGAACTTGGAAGGGAATCAGAAAGGAGGAGGTTCATACCTTATTTAGAGAGAATGGCTCTGAAAACAACTGATCCCAACAGAAAACCACATTTCATCAAATTAGCCCCTAAATGGCTCCAGAAGAAGAAAAGGCCTCCCAGCAGTGTGGAGGATGAAGTTTACTCCCGGACAGAAGAGAGCAACTTCTCTTCTGTCTGAGACGATCAGATCAGTGATCATGATTTAACGGACGTTCAGTAAACACAACATGACAATAAAGAAATGGACTCATATCCTGTGTTGTGTTCGCTCAGCGCCACGTTTACTGTCACTTTGACTTCTTTTTCACAGTTTGACATCAACATGAGTCTACAGAGGCCTGCGAGGTTCAGAACTGAGTGGATTCTTTCAGTTTTCAAAGAAAAGGCAAAGACAGGAAGCAACTGAGTGATAATCTGACAAAAGGATCAGACTGAAGGGGCTCGTTCATCTTGAATTCTTATTCTTCCTCTCCGCCGACCTTTAGCAGCTCTGTCAGTGTTGACTCATTAAACTAGAGGCTGTGTCGAGGATCATACTGTGCATCAAAGTTTGGTTAAACGTCTTTCAGCTCTCTAAGTTTCTCAGCCTTTCTTCACTGAGCTGTTGTAGATATGAGGTGACCTTTGACTGAGAGAAGAATCTGAAAGCAGCAGATCAGAGTCATGTGAAGCAGCTTCAGCTGTTCTGCATTTGATCTGAACAGATCGTATCAGCACACTTAACTTATTTACACTTACATCTCCGTCTGTTTGGGTCGATGTCATGTCTTTCTTTTCAAAATCTTTATAACCCTCACAGACCCGACAGCACCAGCGGCTGAAGATAACTCTGTTCTAACATGTTGAATAACTTTTAAACAGCACGTCTTCTCCATATGCTTTAAAAACTCATGTAAAGTCGAGTTTCTCATGTCTTCAGTGGGACCGGACGCGCAGCATCGACTCGTCGACCGTGCAGTTTCCTGCTCTGGGCCGATGGCTCATGTTTGTAGCCGAGCTTCTCCTGCTGTTCATGTTCAGTGTCCTCCATTATGATTTAACAACCGTTCTGTTTACTCCCTGAACTTTCTTTTAGCACATATCCAGTAAATAAATGATAGGATGAGAGGATAATATTATAATAAATGGCTGTAACCTGCTGAGAAAAGGTCAGATGAAGACAATAAATCACATGGAAGTCTTAAACAACCAAGTTCATAATAAAACAGACTTCACTCTCTGAGGTTCTGCTCGAGCTCACAGTGAAAAGAAAAAAAAGATCAGACCAGGCCTTTTTTTTATTCTGTTGAACTCAAAGACAAAATAATGTAAAACTGGGACTTTAATGAGCCGGACAGAAACTTCAGGCTGTCCTGAGTCCAATCATGTGTGGCACACAGCAGAGAAAACTAAATAAGTTTCTTAGGGTGTTCTGGGTCCTTGAGGGTTATCGTGAATAAAAATTCTTCAACAGAGTAAAATGGTCTCACAACCCAGCGGACTGGTGGCTGGACTGGACCGGCAGTTTGTGACAGTAAGAGAGACACGAACACCACCCGGCTGTGGCTCTGTCAGTGCGTCACACCTTCGGAAATATGCAAGAATTGTCAAATTTTCTCTAATTTTAGATCAAAGTTAAGCTCCCAAAGCCATCCGGTGTGTGTAGGTCACCTGAGTAAGACTACCTGTCCTGCCAGAGGAGAGGCAGGAACTCACACCTGGCTGTCACCATCCCGTCCTCCTCAGCAACACAGAGCAGCGCTGTGAGAGGCTCAGTCCAGAACTTCTCAATGTTTAGACACAGCCAGAACACGTGAATCAATGAGATGTCGGTTTTCACATTTTCTGACAATCAGGACTTACTTCTGGATATACTGAGTGTGATTCTGGATGAATGAGGTCTACTGTACGTAACACTTTGTGTTGGAGCAGGAAGTGACGTCAACACACTGAAGAGGAGAGCTCACATTCAAGGACGGCAGCCCACAAACCATCAGACAGAGACAGGTCACAGCACACATCAATCTCTAGATTAAAGGAGACGTTTCAGCTCTGATCGACTCCTTCTTTGTCATATTTAATAGTTAAGATATACAGTGTCAGGCCTTCTCTTTCTCTGTCAAAAGACAAACGTGTGGCTGCTCACCATCGTGATTTAAAACAAGTGAGGTGCTAAAGTCTGAGTTATAGACAGGAAGGACAGGAAAGGAAGTGAAAGAGAAGTTGAACTCACCCTCGGTTGGTGACGATGGCTTTCTTCAGATGAATGTAGCCGGCTGGGAAAACTCCCTGAAGAGACGGAGACAGAAACAACAGCTGAGCCAGACAATTAAAACAACGACACCGTCCACCGAGACGACCGAGTGTCTCAGCTTTACTGTTAATTCACACAAACGCAACATGTTCACATCGTGTTTGCACTGTACGCCTTTTAGCTCTGACATCTCCAGGAAGTCCTGCTGTCAGGTCACTGACTCACAACCAGCGTTGTCATGGAAACACTGCGCCTCGTTCAAACACTTAAAAAGAAAGAAACTGTCACAATTATTTTTTCAGGACCGGTCGCTGGCGAGAAAACTAGTCGGCAAACACCAAAAGTCCTCGAGTCAACTCCTTAACAGAGGAAGAGGAGGAAAGTGAGAAGCATCCTGGCAGAGAGCTCCCGTCCTTCATCACCATCACGAGAGCCGTCGACCCTCTCGGCTGCAGAGTGACGGAGGAGACTCGGCCTCAGGTGTTGAACTGTGTGACCTCGTCTACGTGTTTGGGTTATGAAGTACTTTTAATGTTGTTTCTTCTGTTTTGGTTTTCCATCCTACTGGACAATAAGGACAGATTATATATATTATTATTTATTCTGTTCTGTTCCCAGAATGTATTTTATATCAGGAACCGTAGCTGTGGTTAGATTCTGATTATAATCTGTCTAAAAGTCCAAACAGAATAAAAAAGCTCCATCTTAACATCTCAATCAGTTGCAGAGGAGTCGTTTAAATCTTTTTACAAACCAGTCGAAATAAAACTGTCCCATGTAAACGATATAACCGGTGAACTTAATACAAACGATGGCAGATTTCCTTCTTCGGGACAGGAAGCCGATCGAACACGCGCCACAAGAGATAAGATATCTGACCAGGAGGAGGAATGCATGACGTAACATCACTCTGCGCCGCTCACACAGCTCTTCTGATTAAAACTGTTGTTGCATGTAAACAGCAAACCCGATTAATCCGATCATGTTCACAGCTCTGAATCTAATAACACACAACATACTGTAGCTGCTGCGAACAATCATTCCTCTCTGAATCTCCTGACTTTAGCACAACATGGATAACTGGCAGAAAATGGATGGATGGACTCTTATTTCATCAGTAACTTTACAGTCTGCTGTGCTGAAGGACTCAGCAGCAGGACCATCAGGATCCAGCCTCTTTGTCTGTGGCAACATTTGAAGGTGGAGGACAAAGCGACCGAATGACCTCGTCGTCCCCTGACAAAAAGGTTTGTTAAAACTTATTCTACACAGATTGTATTCAATGTAAAGCACCCTCCACTGCGCCCAGACCTGTGACACAAACAGACAGAACAAGCTGAGAACATGTAGAGTGACCACGACCCGACCTGCACAGCTCTACACAACATGCTCTGTGTCTCAGATGTGCATCGATCAATAATTCATGTCAGGTGAAGGTTTTAATGGAAGGTGCTCGCATGCCAGGCAGCTCGCTTCACGGCTTTTAACATGACTGCAGCGCTTCACAGAGCAGAAACAGCAGAGCTACATGTAAATGTTATTTTAGTTTTTTTGTCACTTTCTGAAAATGTATAATGTCTGAAACCAAAGGCGGACTAGGACAAATCCTACTGACTCTACCTTTAACTTTAATAGTCTTTGAGTTATATTAATATGACGTGAGCTTCAGTTAGCTTTGACCACAAATGTCCTTCAGAGGGAGACTTTTTACTCTGATACTCTGAGTACATGTCAGAGCCTGTACTCGATTACTTTTACTGGAGTAAAGAAGCTGAATCAGTACTTCTACTTTTACCAGTGTGGACTTTTAACACCTCTGGTTCCATTTCTCTTTTAATAAACATCTACAATGATTGTGTCAAATCTGATCTCGGTATGAAAGCAGTATGGAATATTCATATGTTTTAACATTTTGTATTCAAGTGAGAATTTCCAGTATCGTGACGACGTTACATGTAAGTTTCACACAGAACTTGTTCAGCTACTTTCAATTTAGTTTATTTTCTCTTTAATGTCGCAGAACGACAGATGTGAGCCGCTGTGTTCACCGCAGGTCTCTGACAAGACAATCAGTGCCTCTGCAGCATGTGAGGCCCCCGGAGTGACGCTGCCTTCACTGATTCAGTGTAAAAGTAAGTGTCACGTCGAGCTCTGCTGGATATCTCTATCTGACGTGAAGCTATTCACTCCAGCTCCTCCTACTCCATCTTTACTTCCTCTAATGGAGAAGTAATCCGGTACCTTGTGTTAGATATAAACTGTAAGTGGAGCCGGTGCAGACGTCCACAGAGACAACTTCACAAATTCATACTCTACAACATGATCCAGTGAGGAGGGAGTGTGTTTTAGGGTTGGATGTGTGTGTGTGTGTGTGTGTGTGTGTGTGTGTGTGTGTGTGTCCTCTCTGTGCTCTGAAAGCACAGCCTCCGGCCGTCAGGAAAGAGAGTCCCACTGTGCCTTCGTGCATAATAACCCTGCCGTCTTTTAGGCAGCGTTTTTAGCTGCTTGTGCTGTCGACAGAGATGTTCTCTGCTGCGCCTGTCAGGAGACCTTTTAGGGTCAAACATCGCATGATAAAACACAGCGGAGCACCGTCCTCTGTTATTTAAGTGTGAATGTATTTTTGGAGGAGACAAAGAGGGCGTCGGGGAGGGAGAGCGTCTGTAAAGACAGCAGGAAATGAGAACAATGGTGCTGAGGAGAAACAGAGTAACTCTGGTTAGCCATGCGTACGACAGGAGCGGTTCAGAGGTGGCGGGCCCGCCTCCAGGGAGCTCGCTCAATTACCTGTCTGCCGTCATCGTGTGACTGTGTAAAGGCCTGAAGCATCACAGCCGGGTCAAGAACCGCTTGTTTAAAGTGTTTTATTAGTTTGAAAATGTCTTATGGTGCTTTTTTAAAATTTGTTTTACCCTGGTGAGAATAAATGTGACTGCACATTAAATATTTTTTCCCCAAGAAAATGGTGCTGCATCTCTTAATGAAGCTTTTTGAAAAAGACACCAGGTTCAAATGTGACAAGCCTGGTTTAAAGAATACAAATATTAAAAGTAATAAGTCATATAACCTGTTGCAGAAGATTTAAAGAGTTTTTTGTCTTTCATCATTTGTAAACGTGACACCACTGGACAATTTTAAAGAGACCCTGAGTCATTTTCCAGCTGTTTGTGGCGACAAAAACAGATATTTTAAGTCAAAACATGATCGTCTCCTAACTTTAAACAAGTGTTCTGTGCCTGAACATAACCAGAGCATAAATACAGCTACAATAACCAAAAGAAACATGAAGTTGAAACATAGCTGTGGTTTGCAGAAACATACTGCAGAGATTCATCCTGGTGATATATTCAATAAAAACCAAAGAGTGTAATACTGTATACTGCTAGATCTGAGGAACCGCGAACAAACTATCTCAAAGTTAGTTGCTTTTCTTCAGCAGAAGAGACGGAGACAGGCGGGAGGAGGAGAGTCCAGACTGATTTAGACTGAAGGTTAGAGGAGTCAGACTCTCCATTAAGACGGACTGAATGTTGGAGTTGGTGGGATGTTGAATAATTTACAGCAGCAGTGAAAAGCAACACCCACATTAAACTTTGGAGACGGGACTGAAAGCCTCAGTTAAACATGATGGACTCGTCTGGACTCTCGGCCGTGATCAACCTCAGCTGGAGTGAATCTGAAGATGGAGGAGCAGCTGAGGACGATCTCTGATCCGAACTTCACATCTTTCAACTGTTCGCTTGTGTTCTGTTGAATCTAAGACGACACATACGCAGTACTGCACACGTGTTAATACAAAACTGTGTATACGAAGCACATCTTCCTCCACACTGATATTCACTGCCTGAGACGTTTCTCCTCAGGGTCGAAACACGTCGTACAGTTTCTGGTTACTTTGGCGTCAGCAGAGTTCGACTGTCCTTGTTTTCTTGTGCTCAAACAAAATCCCCTCAGTCATGCTGATGTGAACTTTATAATGAGGCCTCGCAGGAGTCTGACGTCCCTCATTTCAATGATCAGCGAGCTGGAGGCAGCTAACCACGGCTGATGAATACGTTGTGTTTACTGTAAGTAACAATCCATGAAATTAAACGTGTCAGATCCGTGTTATTTTTCACAAAGCCCTGGAAATCTTGGACACTGCATGATGCAGTGTATTAGTGCATACATTGGAATTCAAGCCATTATTGTTTAGATGAACAGATGCACATTTACACACAATCACACGTGTGGACAATAGAGCCCATCAGTGGTGCTCAGGCTGTTTAGCTGGATAATAAACCATTATGATATGTGATGGGATTTGTCGTCTGGACGATTGTAGGGAACAAACAATCGTCTGTGATGAGTCTGATCAACGGTAAACATCCGTCAGGAGAAGAAGTGAGTCGGGTGTGCTATGTCTCTCTTCAGGCTTCCTCTCCATCTATGATTTAATGTTTCTGATTTCCTACTGTACAACTCTCTTGGAGCTTTTCCAGACCCGTGCTGGCTCGGCTCGACTCGGTCTAGCTAATATACATTTCAGCAGCGCTGCTATGAGTTGTGGTCAACGGAGCGGCTGTAAATACTCGTCCTGCCTGCAGTGTTATCAGAACAACTCTGCTACAGTAGCTCCGCGTATCTGGTTATAAACACATTTAAGTTTCTTTAAGTTCTTCTCCGTAAAACTCTGCCAACATTCAATCATATGAAAGCTTTTATCACAAAGCAGCAAACCCAGGAAATGCTGGGTTTTCATCACACGACTCCTGAAGCAGCTGAAAGCGAACGTGATGAAACAGCTAAATAAAGCAGATATCAGGAGAGGAAGTGAACAGAGTCAGTCGGCAGCAGAGCATGTGAGTGTGGGTGAGCGGAAGGAAGTTGGACGGAGCACAGTGTCTTTTTTTAAAAAGTTGGAGCGTCGCCTCATCTCCTGCTCCATCCTGCTATGATTTCACTCCGGTACCGCTCACGCCATGAATCCAAAGCATGCCCGACGATGAAATAACTCATATCTGCTTTGGAAAATGAGGTGTTGGTTGCTCAGTTAATTTAGATTGCAGGCTACAGTTTCAGCTAAAACATTTTTTTAAATTTTTTGAGCGAGCATTGAGCGATAATGAGCAGCTTTGAGCCGGGGGTACCAACAGCTCCAGAAACTCTCACCTCTCCACTCCGCTCACATGGTCTGGTCCGAAGCTAAACATGAACTGAGAGCTGAACACATTTAAAATAAAAACGTCTTTCTCTCTGGTTTCCTGCACAGACATGGATCAAAATCACAACGCACGCTTCTGTTGAGGAGGAGAACGGGTGTTTAAATGTGTCTGCCGCGGTCGCAGGATGTTACCCTAGCCCGCCTCCGAGTGCACTTTGGCCCTTTTTTGTGAAGGTCCGTCTTGAACGTGACTTGGATCGACTTGGCACCGTTAAACGTCAAGTCAGCACAGTGCGGTTTGACTCGGCGTGCCCAAAATTGCAGTTGAAAAAGCCCCATGTTCCTCGTATCAAGTCTCTCTCTGTATCCGTCTTTTTCTTTGACTGCCTGTTGAGACCAGAGCTCAGGTGTGTCACATTGTTGGGCTCGTGGAAAGGCCTTTAATCACAGGTCAGAACAAGGTGGCATCGGCACTGTGAGCGGACCGGTCCACAGGGAGACTCCATTATTTGTGGGTGGATGACATTTTTACTGCAGCCTCGCTCCTCATTTGCTGCCTCCTCGCTCGTCTCTCGTTCGCTCATCCTTGTTCCTCCATTTCCTTTAATACGCTTCTGTCTCTCTCTCTCTCTCTCTCTCCTCGTCTGTCTGTGCATTCGTTTATTTTTATCTCTTCTCGTCTCCGTCTCTCCGACTCTTCTTTCTTTTTCTCTGTAACAAGATGACCTTTTTAAGTGAACTGGTGCTTCAACACCATCAGCTAAATGAGGAACACCACGACTCTGATGACCTGCTGCCCCACACACACACACACACACACACACACGCACACACGCACACACGCACACACACACACACACACACACACACACACACACACACACAGCGAGGTAGCATCACAGAGGAGCCTGAGGTGCCCTGAATGCACTGACCTGTTAACAACCAGGCGTTGTCACATTTAACCAGGCAGAGACAGGAACAGGATGCTCTGAGTGTGTGTGTGTGTGTGTGTGTGTGTGTGTGTGTGTGTGTGATGCTACCTGGTCTACATCTGATGTCTCCATTATCACAGTAACACTGTTCTATTATATGAGCTTGACATTAAGATGAGTCAGACAGTTCAGCTCTGTTCATTATTGTACCAGTGTGTGTGTGTGTGTGTGTGTGTGTGTGTGTCTCTTTTTTAATAAAACACAGCAGCCTGTTCTCCGCACCGTGTCAAACACAGCAGCCTGGTCAGCGGCCCTGCAGAGTGTCACCTGTGCAGTCGTATAAAGAGAAAGAGAAGTCGGAGTCAGGGAGGCTGGTGCGTCATTCACTGGACTTTGTGGTCAAGTTTGTGGGAAACAGTCACCACTCCTCTCGTTAGAGTTACGTAAGATGGCACCAAAGGCTGACATCCAGGCTCAGTAGTCTTGGGTGGGAGTATTCATAAGAACAGTCCAGTCTTCAGGACATAACGTTAGCAGTTAGCATTTCTGCAAACCAAGGATACGTCCAAGGTCGACATGTGTACCACATGTGGCATATCATGTGCACATTATACGGTTATTAGCCGACTTTAACATGAGGAGGTGGAGGGGGTGGGGGCTGAGACACAGCTGACCGCAGTTCAACTCACACCACTGGACATCTTTAAGGACACCTGATTGTGAGACGTTTTTGTCGCAAACATTTTTCCACAGGGAGTCGGACCATCTCCATCTGTGATGGGGGCGACCAAAGCAGGTATTTTAATCCAAACTGATGTTTTCTAACACTAATCAAGTGGTTTCTGTGCCGGAGTATGAGCAGCGTTGTGACGAGAGAGGAACAGAAATTTCAACCAAAACAAACTGTTGTTGTTACAACATAAAGAAACGCTCAGTTTTGAATTATCTTATGGTGACTAAGCAGTTTTCTTATTTTGCCCAATGACATTTTGAAAAGCATCGTCTGTCAAACATCAGATCTCCACACGATTATCTGTCCTTCGATAAGATGGTTTCAGTTTCAGGCCAGGGTCAGACTTTACTGTGACAAGATGGATTCACTGAGCTCAAATCTTCCAGATTAGCCGCAGTGTCAATGTCCAACCTTACATCAGACAGGTAGAACCGGGTTTCAGGACACATGGGGCTCTACAAACATTCAATGTTAGCATGCAGCCTTGAAAGTGAGAAGTAGAAGTGAGCTGTAGTTCAGTCCAGGACATCGTCTGTGAAAGTTACAGTGCAGCATGAAGAGAGCGAGTCCTCATCTGATCCCTACTTATAAAGACAGTGGGCAGTGATCACTTAGTCACGGAGGCCGTATCATATTAAAAAACACTTTAAATACCATCGTGTTGAGTTTAAAGCACTTACTGCGTGAGCTTACATCAACGCCAGGAGCACACACAGCAATCAAACACTGCAGAAGTTCAGAAGTCGTGGCTCAAAATATTAGTTAATGTGTTGGTTTCAACATTTAACACTCTGGTCTCAACATGACCTCTGACACCAGTGGGTGGGAAACATCTCAGCGCATCACTTTGGTTGGTGTGTTGAGAGCTCCTGAGGAAATGTTTCTACATGCTGAATGTGACTCTTTGTTCTCTCCTGGTTTTGGGATCAATCATGAAGGTCAGAGGTCTCTCGCTGGGAGCCTCCTCTCTACCTTCAGCACATCGTTTCTTCCTCCTCTCCTGCTTCATTTTTACTGCCGGCACTAATTACACTCTTTAGTTTTATTCCTATCCAACCTGCTGATGAGCTTGTGATAATCTGTCGTACACTGTAGTGCAGCTGTGCTTCGCTCTTCTTCTACCTTTATTTCCTCCCCTGGTTCGTCCTTCCACTCTCCTCGAGGAGTTTATCTTCTAACCCTCCCGTCTGTCCTCCTTTGTGCTGCTCTGTTCAGAGCTCTTTTGTTGTATTCTGCTCTGCTCATTGTTCTCGCTGCGAGCCGGAGAAAGGCTTGTGTAATTCCCACACGCAGCTCCGTGCAGCATCATAATGGGTCCGCTATAATTTCACACAGTGGTTCTGGATGATAAAATAACAGTGATTACATCACGACTGCAGCACTGTACAACTTCCTCCTTTTGTTTTTGTTTGATTCTTTGACAATGAGCATCTTTCTGACGGTCTGAGATGGAGACGTTTCAGCTGCGATGACATGAGGAACGTTAGCTCGCTGTGATCTGCTCGTCTTCAGTCTCTCCTCCTGTTAGGATGTTTTTATTCTGTTGCAGCTCGACCTGCTGAATTTCATATTGCTGCTGCTGGCTGATATTTTTGGAAGACTGTTCACATCTAGTTTAACTTCATAGTTATACGAACCGACAGCAACGTCCAAAAGACACACACGCTCTGTGTAGCAATAAATAACAGCATCACTTCTCTACCTGCAGCTCTGCTGCTGCTTTTCAACACACTGAGGTCAGTTTGAGCCTGGTCAGACGCTGTTTCACTGTCTCACTCGTCATCCTTCAGGTGAATATCGGCTTTATTGATACGTTTATTGGTTTATTCTGTTCATTTATAATTGAACTCTTACCTGAATGTCCCGTCTTGTCTTTTCTCTAACTCCAGTGTAATAAACTATAAATCACACTGGTAGCCGGACAGTTTCCACCTCTCTGATGAAAACATCAGATCAGTTACACGGTGACTCATTCAGCCTCAGTCTGAACAAACTCATGAACCTTTTCGATCAGTCCAAGTCGACATTTGTCATGACTCATGTTGACTCGCGAGCTTGCTCTCTGTAACTGGTTTTATTACCGTACTAACTGGAAGTAAGAAGATATTTTTCATGTTTGAAACAGTTTTAAAGTTGTGTATTTTTTTAATGTTTATCCCTGATTACATTAGGGACATTACAAACAGATTATCAGCCTGGTCAGTTATCGAAGTCCATATTCAATTTTGTAAATATAAAAATGTGCTACTTTGGCGAGTGTTGTGTGCCTGATGGCCGTTCTGGTCAGCTCACACTGGCTGTCTCAACACATGTAACGTCAATCGGAGATGATTTTTATTTTCGGTGATCATCCTGTTCTGTGTGAAACCAAAAGTGAACGCTGATTTATTCATTTGTTCCAATCCATAACCCTTTCCTAAACCTAACAGTTATTTTATCGTCTCCAACAAAACAAACTGCGACTGAAAACTGGGAACATTCGATTAAATACCTGAAAACAACACATTTAGTAAGTGTAATGGTAAAAACCTATAAAACAGGTCTGCATGAATGGCCAGATCATTATCTATTCATCCAACAGGACATGAGCCATTGAGCATCTTTATAATAAAGCACCAGAAGGTCTACTGCTCCTGAAGGTTGTTCTGCAGAAAACTCCAGTAAAACCACTCAAACGGTCTCACAAGGCTGATTATCACTTTTCATTCACTCAGACGTGAGGTCAAATACACAACGTGCGTTTCATGATGCAGTCGTCTCTCCGGCTGTAGTCAGCGCTCTGCCGTCTCACTCGATGTCCCGCCCACAACAATCTGATTGGTTACACTGTTATTCTGTGTCTCAGCTCCTCGGCCTCCTCGATGACTAATAACCAAAATCTGCCCTAAAAACAACTCGTAGCAGTCGATCCCTGTTCAGTAATATAAAGGCTAAAAATAACACCTGAATCTTTTGTACGGAGCCTCATGTGACGGCCTGTAGTTTGTGTTACATCATCAGGACAGTGTGTCCAGCTGATGATGATGTCCGGGCAGCAGAGGACACAACACGAGAGCAGCCACACTGTGCTGATCCATGTCTGAATGGACTGATGACCGTGACTAATGCACAGCAAGCACAGTCCCAAAGGCTCCACTAATAGTGTGTGTGTGTGTGTGTGTGTGTGTGTGTGTGTGTGTGTGTGTGTGTGAGTGTGTGTGTGAGTGTGTCTACATGTATGCGTGTGTGTTCTTTGTTTCCGACGTTCTGATTGGTCGAATATCTGCTGGAAAAGTGAGTGGACGGGCGGTCGGGCACAAACACATAGATGGCATTCAGGCGTGGTGTCACTGGGACTGTAAGACTAGAGGCACTGCTTCCTGTGTGTGTGTGTGTGTGTGTGTGTGTGTGTGTGTGTACACCTGGCTCATAACGCTTGGCAGACAGGTGTGTGTTCACTTTGGCAGAGTAGATCAGCAGTCACCTCACACACACACACACACACACATCGTCCTTCGCTGTCCTACTGTAGGAGGTGATCAGGGACACCAGAGAGGCAGTAACACACGCAAACACACACGCGCACGCACGCACGCACGCACGCACGCACACACACACACACACACACACACACACACACACACACACACACACACACACACACACACACACACACACACACACACACACACACACACACACACACACACACACACACACACACACACACACACACCGTCCTTCGCTGTCCTACTGTAGGAGGTGATCAGGGACACCAGAGAGGCAGTAACACACGCAAACACACACGCACACACACACACACACACACACACACACACACACACACACACACACACAGCAGCCCTGCAGCTGCTCTTCTTCTCTGCAGAGTGCAGTAGATCTAAAGGTCAGGGTCGGGGACACCCGGCGTCTCTGAAGACCTTCGTTAGCTGAACTTTAGCAGTTCAGAGTCGAGCTGATGAGAAACGTCAGTCAAGAGTTTTCACTTTAAAACAACGACGACTCTTCACGACAGCAGCGTCAGCTCAGCTTTCCTGTTCACGACAATGAGTCCTGCACACTGACTCACTGAGCATCACAACCCCAGTGACACTGAAATATAACTCAGTTCAAAAGGAACAGTTCGCCCAAATATCCAAAATTGAGCTTCCTCGAGCTCCTGCAACCTCTTCAGACGGGGCGTGCACTGATATTTTTAGCTCAGCAGCTACAGTGAAGAACAGTGTATACAACATCTTTTCAAATCAGATCTCGGGGCTTCTGCAGACTTGGATTACAGCCATTTTTTTGTATTTTCTTCAGTTTTAAATCAAGTCTCCAGCTGCTTCAGGTGTTTAGCAGAATGCTGCAACTCTGTTTTACTGTGAAGCTCCAGAAATGTTTTGTGGACTACGAGACTTCAGCTGACTTTATATTTTTGGATGAACTGCAGAAAAAGATGCTTGGTATAGTTTAGAATTATTCATTTCCCTGTAAGTTTACAGTGTCGGTGCACTACGATGTCATTTTAGACGATAAAGTTTAGTGATTATTGCAAAAAATGTTCATAGGTCTGCCAAAATATCGATAGATTTGAGTTCTTAATATCTGCACTTGCCCCCAAAACAGAGGACGGGTCAGGTTCTAGATCCCAAAGTGACGACTTCAAATAGTTTCTTTTGATCAACTAACAGTCCAAAACCCAGAGACTCTTCATTCACTCATATATTTTTGGCTAAAAAATGTTTGACATTCATCCTTGAGAAATTACTTAAACGATCAATCACTTATCATAGTTGAATTTCTTTTGATTAATCGACTAATCGTTGCAGCTACATGCAGGTGATCAGGATGCTCTGGATGGCTCAGTCGTAGAATCAGCCTTTGCTTTTAAAGTCCAAACCCTCTGATGGAGGCTCCTCTTGTCGAAGCAGGTCACTTAAATAAACCTATATGAGCTAATGCAAACCATGAATCCTGTCTACGTGACGTGTGTCAGTCAGATGTGTTTACTCATCTCTGTGGTCACTTATGAAGCCGTGGTTTGTGCTGCACTGGACTGATTCCTGTAACTCGGTCACGGTTCACACCGCTGTGACCGCAGCGTTCAGAAACACTGCTCCCTGACTGCGAGCTGCCCTCTCTGTGGCCCTGATGGTCCGAGTAATCTGAATACTGATGAACCTCAAAGTGTGAAGTTGTCTATAGTGCCGCTGGATTAGAGACGAGTCGGAGCAGGAAGGCATTTCCTCGGGGAGACATAGCGATTCGTTTCGACCAGCGAGCCTATTGTAGAGGAACCAGGTGATTAGAGTGGAACTAACAGGATTGGGCTGATGCCTCGCTGCTGGGAGAGAGAGGCAGAGGAGGAGGCGGCACACATCCACACTCACACAGCACAACAATGCATGCAAGGATCTGAAAGCATCCTGTGGCATGCCATCAGGAATAATTATAAGTCGGCTGTTTGCACACATCTCTGTCTCTCTTCTACACTCACACACTCACACAGTACTGGCTCAGTATGAACACTGACTGCTCAAAACTATTCAATTCTGACATAACGTGGTGCATTATGAAGAGTAATAATGTTAACGTGAAGGTTTGAATTAAAATTTACCACTGTAGAGATGAACGGGACATCCTTATGATTTTAGCATCTAACCTTCCTCTTGAGGAATAAACTGTGCTGCAGAGCGAGAGCAGCCAGCAGCAGCTTCTCTTTCCAACACATCTGCATTTCAGTTATTTGGATGTGTGAATATCTTCTTTATTAGCATCTAATTATTAAAAATGCTGTCGAGAAAGAACAAGAAAGAAATAACAGGATGTTTTTCATCAAAGACCCTTTGTGGCCATTCAATTACAGATTCCTGACTTTATGAGGTGCACTTGAATGCACCATGAAGCCCCTCTAGGCGCCCACATGCTTTGCTGCATAATGTGGTTGTTTACAGGGTGCCTCTGAATGCACCATTAAGCTCCTGTGTGTGTGACAGCAGTGGACAGATGGAGCACATCTGTAAATGACACCAAACGCTGTAGAGACTCAGTTTACACGACTGTTTTGGGACGGACATTTACCGCCCTGCAGCTCCTGCGATGTACTCGCCAATCCATAAATTGAATCACATTTGGATCGTGCGATTCTGGACGGTTTATCGCCGGGGAAAGGCAGAACGACAGATCGTTTTTACACTCCCACTCTTTTCTAGAGATCTTTTTCCAGGACTTTTTCAGTGAAGATCTAGCTGGTAGGACAGAGAGAGAGCGTGATTCACTAATATGTTCCTCAGTTAATTAATTCACAACCCAAATGCCTTTTTTCTCTTGTGAGTTTTAGTGTATAATTTATGGCTGCCTGATCGTCACCCGTCACCAGGAGTGGCTGGAAGTTTTGCTTTCATCAGTGAATATACAAAAGACAACATAAGACAACTCGCTGGTTTCCTTTTAAGAAAAATCTACGTTTTTATAATACTATACACTGTACTACTACTAACATACAGTACTGTATTGTGTAGTTTTGGGGAGTTTAAATAATGTTCCAGGAATCACAAGATTTTCCAGGACATTTTGCTTTTGGTGTAATTTGCCACGACAAAACACATCAGAACTGCTCAACTGGTCGATTTTCCAGGTTTTCCAGGACACGTGGAACCCCGTTTTGGGATTTTATTAATTGATATTGAATCATTCACATCAGGATCGATCGATCTTTTAAACTCCAATAATAACTAACAACAGTGCATGTTTGAGGTTTGCAACAGGTGTCTCATATCCAACATGAGGCAGGTGCTCCTGAACAGCACCTCTCTGAGTTTCACCCTGTAGCTTCGTTCCCTCCCGCTGCTCTGAAGCAGTGTTATGATAAGACTTTACAGTTGAAGTTGAATATGAACAGAGATTTAAAGACGATGTTTTATATCCTGACGTGTCGATCCGGCTCCGTCTGCTCTTCAGTGCCTCAGCTGCTGTACGTATGCAGGTGGGGTGAGTGCTTGATGTGCTGAGCTCTTTACCGCAGTGCTCTCAAGATTCCTGATATTTGCATGAGGAAACCTGAGCACCAACTTTCTCTTTCTTATTATCCCTGCTGTGCTGCATCCCATTGCCCTTGCTGTAACCTACAGAAATGAATGGCAGTGTGCCGCCCACAGCCGAGCTGTTATGCGAGTCCACTATAAGTCAAGGTTTTCTCTGGAGGTGCAGCCTTGGAAGCTCTCAGCAAGATCTGATTTTCACTTGCAAGAGAGGCTGTTTCTTCACAGTCGAGTCAACCTTAACCCTTTCTGTCCACCTAGAACAGCTTCTACCGACTGTGATACATCTCCCTTTTAAAATGCAGCAACTTAAATGCTGTCTGAGAAATGTTTTAAAGTGCTGCATACATTATGCATGTGTACAGTATATAGTACCAACTGCATAATATCATACAGCTGCATTAAAGGTCTTCATATATTTTAAGTGTATCTAATTATATAAAATATAAAATTAAATATGTGCATTAAACTATGATACAACTCAAGTTTCTATATATAGAAGATAAGCGGCTCTACTACACTGTGACTAAATGCTACAGTACATCTGGTCTGCTCTGCCACAGAGGAGGGCTACATGGAAACAATCTTCTTTTATCTCATGGTAACAATGTTGTACATTTATACATAGACTGTATGAGAGAAGAGCAGTTTGGCCTCATGGTCGTCGCCACCTTGGTTTTTTAGAGTCAAAAGAGACGACATTTGAACAGGAGGGTGGAGCTGTGGTGCAGTATCCTGATCCGACGCCTACATGGGACCATCGTTTATCAAATGAACGTCGAGCTGTAGTGAAAAAGACTTTAAACTAACGATCGTGACCATAAACTCATCTGGAAACTGTTTACCGAGGTAATAAATCCAGTGAGAAGTCATTTCCTCATTAGCTTACAGACAAAAGAAAAACAAACAGAAAATCAGCAGAGCAGATGATGTCTCTTATGTTAGTACGTCTCTTATGTGCAGCACAGAACACCCAGCAGGGAGCAGCTGGAGGAAACACTGCTGTCTAGATATAGTAAAGCCTCTTACGGACATACAGGGAAGGATGGAGCTGAATAGGAGGCTGGTGTGTCGAGGACGGTGAGACCGAGCGGGACAAAACACCAAAGAGGGTCTTTTTTTTAAAGACTACAGACCCAGAAGGGTTTTCAGCTCGTGATCCAGACACGGTGCTAAAATAAGAGAGGGATGGATATAAAGCTGTTTCTGCACACAGTGAGGAGGCTGCTCCCATTTAATGCTATCAGACTTACCTGATCACACTGCATTCAACATGATACTGCAGCGCTGATGACTTCCTGCTTTGTCTTTGCTCCTGAACAGCACAACTTCTTTTCTAAATCTACTCTTTAGACCTAATCAGACTCAATTTATTCATGTAAAAAGATGCTTATAAATTCATGAGCTGCATGAAATTGAGTTCTTCTAATCCATTTTCCACCGCCTGCTCCTGAACCTGTTATATAGGACACATACTGTACTGTATATAATAATAACTACAACCTGTGGTCATTAAAATGTATAGACCTGGACTGGCTGAGGGGCTCATTTCCCAGAGAGATTACCTGCTCAGTATCCTACACAGGAAGAACGGGAGGCAATTTGTGTGAAAGCATCGACCTGGTGGATACACTGAAGATTTCAATATGAGGTTTCCAAATGCAGCAGGGAGCGCTGATTGCATTTTATAGACTCAAATAAAGTTGTATTTTCTGAGGGGTAGACTGAGAGACATCATCCCTCACACCTGCGTGCTATGTGCTCTAAAAAACCGCTGTAGGTCCGACAGAAAACAAAACTGCTTCTCGACACGTCAGCACGGCGCGGCGAGGATCTGCATTTCCATCACAACGGGGCTTCAGCTGATGATGCTCTTGTCTTCTGCAGTGGTCTGCAGACACACCTCCTCCCTGCAGTACCAACAGTGAACCACCTCTAACAAAGCTCTGTTCATTCGGTGATGGACACGTTTCATTTCATATCAATGCTTCACAATAAAATCCCCCCGTTTATTCATTTAAAAGCTTTTATTATGAAGCAGTGTTGTTCTTTCACCAGCAGTCACAGCACAGCTTGACCAAAAGTGCCGAAGGAGAAGCCCCGAGCGCTCTGTTGGAAAATGACAAGGTTAATCCGACATTCACACTTCCACTTCTGCATGAAGTGGAAGTGTGAGCGTTGGATTGTTGGTTCTGAGAGTTTGCTGGAGGCTTCCTCCCCTTAAAAAAAGTTGAGGAGAGGGTTTCAGTCGCTGTTCGACTGTCTGACAGGCTCATGCGTCGAAGTAAACCGCCGCCTTAAAGTCGCTCTACAGCAGGTTATGTCGTCTTGGCCTTGACGGCACGTTTGCTTTGAAATGCTTCATGCTCTGCAGCTTCTGGTCGCGACAAACACATTTCTGTAAGCGCTTGTTTTTCATCCTAAGAGGGACTCAGCTTCAGTATTCAGGATTTTAAAACATCTTAATTTCAAGAATACTTTTAGAGGATGTGAGAAATGTGTGTTTTTTAACCTGACAACCGTGTGATCTCATCGACCGGAGCTCCGGGTCGTGTTTGCAACAAACAAAAATCACAGTTTATTTAATACTATACTTCAATGTCACGGTTGTTTGTTGGGAATCTTATGTTGCTGTTTTTTTCCACCATCAGACGGGCTGCTGAAGATGCTTATGTATGTCAGTGGCTGATTGACAGCTAACTTCCCACTCTTTGTTTTAAAAGCATCAAACTCAAATAGGAACGTTCACTTCAACAATGTCTGCCAGCGTCTGCCACCGTGTGAAGAATAAACTCTGCCGGAGAGTGAGAGCAGACATAAAAGATGAAGAGAAAAAGTAGAAACTAGTTAGGCAGAGCGTGCGAGGATAAAGAGAAGAAGTCTGCAATTTATTTACATAAGTCTCCTTCACATTAAGATTGCAGTCGGAGACGGTGGCGAGCTGTATAAATAACCCACTTCTCAACACCACTACGACAGAGAAGGACGGGAAGAAAGAGGGTGGGAGATTATGGAGAGAAAGAGAGAGAAAGTTTGAGGAGAAAGAAGTGAGCTGAAGAGCAGCAGCTGTCAGTCTCTCTTACCTTGACATTTGGCTTCCTCGTTGAGAATCCTCTGTACCATCCTGAAAGGAAACACAAACACGAGTGACTCAGACTGTCGAGCGAACACGGGTCTGGTGAAGACAGAAAAACGCTGATGACTCAGCAGGTTGAATATGCAAGGCGACTTTGGGCTCGAACATTTTTCAACAGGAACTTTTGCAAAAACAGAAAGAAAAGGAAGCTGAACGTTAACGGCTGCCTCGCAAAGCAGGAGAAACATTCAGCACCTGAAATCACATCATGTATTCAAACATGACCTGCGACACCACAGTCCAGCGCGGCACATTTGTTATGTGTCACAGAGATACAGTGATACTACTGAAATGTGTTCTCATCTCCGAGGAGCCCACATGTCCTCACCCCGACTCGTCACTACAGCAGCGTGGTCCATGGCTTTAAACATGATGCTCTACCTGCTGCTCTGTGGTCCCGTGGTGTACGTCCATACGACCATGTAGACTTCCACAGTAAAGGCTCTCATAGGCAAAAATATTTAATATACAACCTCCAGTTACACCTTCAAAATAAATCGTGCTGAATGCTTTGACTCTTATTAATGTCTTCAAATGGCAACGATTTTACCTAACTTAGGAAAAGATCATTCTTTGTGATGTAACTTACCGTCATCACTTACGTACGTTCACTTACTTACATTACATAAAGTCAGGCCATTACGTCAAAGTTACAAGTTACATGTAAGCTTGTTAGTCTGTTCCCAGTGAGCAAAGAGTGGTCTAGATCACGTCTTTTAGACATCATTTATGGACATCCAAGTTGTCTAAAAGACGTCCTCTGGGGAGCCAGAATGAAAGTTTTTTATACGTCTTTTCTGGACATTGTATAGACGTTTATACATCGTTTATCGACTAATTCTGGCTGTCAGTGGACGTCCAGATCATAGCCAGGCCATGATCTAGACGTCCACTGACATCCAGAGTTAGTTGAGAATAGACGTTCATACTGGCTATAATGATCACACACATTATCCTGTTTCATGGTTTGTTCAGTAAACTTTTAAAAACAAAACATGGACTACAGAGCTTTCTGAGAGCAGAGGCCAACTATATGCTTAATCCATAGGTGAAGAGGCCATCTTCAAGAAAATGATGACATTTTCATAAAGTGCAGTCAGGTCAGTGCTCACTTCAACAAAGGTCTAAGGTGAAGGGTTAGGGTTGGTTAACTCTGGGCTGCCCCTCAGACAATCAAGACATTCGCACCCTCTCAGCACTAAAGGCTTCAACTAGAGCCCTTTTTTTTGTTGCAAGTATCTGTTTGAGTCCAGTTTGGCATCATGTCAGTGTACCAAATGAGCTGAGTGGTTCCTGTTTGCTTCAGTATCAAAGCAATCCAGTGATAGTTATCTGTACATCTCTTTTCCTGATTTCTAAAGAGGATTTATGGGCGTTTATTTTGATATAGAAACTCGATAACTCAAACATCATTTGCAGAAATCTGTCCCGGGTCAACCCTCACTGTCCAGAGTCAGAACCAGATAGATGACAAACACTGGCATCCGGGTTCATGCACCCTTAAAACGGTGTGTGAGCCAGTGAGCCTGTCCTCCTCCTGCGACTCTCACAGGGCACAACAGCTCTTTCCACATGGACGCACATTCATCATCTGCGTCTGCGGAGTAGAAAGCTGTCATGAAAGTTGACTCAAGTCGAAGTCGAACCTTGACGGCTGAAGATGACGTGTATCAAGGGACTAAATATGCAGGCAGAGCTCCCAGACGTCTCCTCAAACTGCAGGGACGTCGTTCGTCTCCATCAGAGTGGAAAGAAAAGAGATTGCGTCTCCGGCTCGGGCGACCACTGTCTGTCAGTGACAGAGTGAAGCGACAGAGACGTTCGTCCAGATCAAAATGACGCAGATTATTACTCTGACGTTCTCAGACGACCACAGAGGGAAGGACTACTTATTATACTTTAATCAGAGTTGACAATATGCTGACTTTATTTGACTCGACACGACATCCATCTTGTTGCTCGCTCCATAACGAACACATTGTTACAGATGTGTAAAGAGGTTTCCTAAAAACTAAAAACCTGCTCCTTATTAAACATTGAACATGTTCAGTGACACCAGCACTTCAGCCGGATGCTTCAGATTCACTCTCATCTTATCGTCTTACAAAATCGTGACGTCCTTCTTCTCCGCAGTTCTACATAATCTGATATGAATATGGAGATGGAGGCTTAATTGGCCAGTTAATTAATAACCAATCAAGATCCATTCATCACCCTCGTTAAGACGGCTGTGTTTACTCCCCAGCCTCTCATCTATATGGAAATCAGACTGGGGCTGGACCAGCAGTGTCTAGGCCTATTTGTAAGGGTTGAAATGAGGGCGTGTGTGTGTCCGTGTGTGTGTGTGTGTGTAAGAGATGACAGAAACACAAAAGAGGACAGAAACACATGAATTTGTATGTGCGACTGTGTGAACGATTATTCTATATTTGTGCGCGTGCCGATGACAGAGCAGGTGTTTGTGTGGGTCGTCGGTGTGCACGCAGGTGCATGTATGCACCTAATTTGTCCGTTGTCAAACAGCCTTTCTCTGAAGAAGAATAATCATCTCGCCTCCCGTATCCAAACAGCTCACTAAGTGGTTATTAGAATAATCATTTAGCACCGTTATCAAAATAATTCAAAACAATAATGAGTGTAAATCATTTCCGAGTGGGAGGCAGAGCGCGAGGAGCCACTTCTGTGGAGTTGATGCGGGTTCAGGCCGAGCTCATTATGGTGCAGCATTATACGGTGAATACAGGTTTCCATCACATGAGCCAAGCACGAGTCTTAAATGATGCTTTATGTCCGTGTCGAACACATCTCCAGCTCGCTCCTGGAGAAAAGGATTGCTTGTTGACGCAGGAAAAGAGCCCAGGAGGGAGTGTTTCATTGTAATTACAGTGATGACAGCGATTCAGTGGAGGTGTGAACTGCAGCTGAGCCACGAGCCCTCACAGCTGTTCAGCTTATAACACTGCTAATGCACAGGTATCGATCGACCTGCGTCCAATCAATAAACTGTGCAAACTGACCTTAAAGGACAACACAATTCATACTGTTTGACTTTGTTTATATGTGGCGGACCCTGCCACCTTTCTAGCTTCAAACAGTGTTCTGGGACCTTATTTTCCTCTGAGAACAGTTTGTTGGAAAAAAAAATACATATTTCTCAGTTTGTATTATCACGTCATTAATATTGTAAATATTAAAATTCTGAGTCTGAATTTCTTCTCCAAAACTACGTAGTGGCCCTTTAATTAACATCAGGACAGACAGTTAACCAGCACCACGGTTACAACTGAAGAGTGTTTAGGACGCTGTCAGACTGTCTGTCCTTCAGTCACTTCTGGGTGTAAAAAAGTTATTTTTTGGAAAAGTAAACTCGCCTGCTGGTTCTGAAACGCTCCGCCGCTCCGGGCTGACACCTCAGAGTCAATGTCCAGGCACCAGCTAAAGCTTAACCCGGACAAGACAGAGCTTATGTTCCTGTCCTGACCCGTCCTTCACCGCTGACAACATCTCTGTGTCGCCCCACTGAGACGGCAAATAACTCTGGACTGACCTCGGATATCCATCGGTCAGTCTCTGCACACATCGCAGCAGCTCCTCCTGTTGACTCCTCCAGTGAAGCATCGACTCCTCCAGGTGTTTGTCATCTGCCACCTGATTACTGCAGCTCCCTCCTCACCAGAGCTCCTGTGACTCCCAAAACCTTTCCCAAAGTTTTCCCTCCTCTCCTCTGATCACTACACTTTATGATCTATATCTTTTTAAATGAGCAATGTAAATATCATATAGTTAGTGAGTAAAATTAACAATCTGCATTAAAAATGTTAGGAAATTAATTCTATGTATAAAGTCAGTGAAAGGTGATGAAATTCTGGTCGAGGACGCACAAATCTCTCCTCGTTGACTCTCTTTATAACTTGTACTTGTACGTCGTTCGCTCCTCTTCAGTACCAGAGAGAGGAGACTCTTCAGTGCATTCAGCTGAGTTACACACAACCACCCAACAGGTGGGAGCAGAGAGCGAGAGGCTCTGTGGACCTGGTCAGCTGGACATCAAGACAGAGGACGACTGCATGGTCTTTGTCAAGGAGCTGGTTTAACAGGAGTCTTGGCTCCTGCGTGCAGTGATGCCTTCAGAGGTGAGACTGATTTAAAGTACTTTCCAGAAAAGTTTGACACACTGTTTTCAGTCCTGGTCCGACTTTCACCTTACACAAGTGTGATGTGGTAACTGGAAGCGCGCTCAACACCGACCCGGAAATCACCGGCCACCACATTAAAAAACTACGGAAACCCTGAGGGACTTTTTTTTCTGTTGATCCATTTTCTGAGTCTGATCTAAAGTATTTCCTCTCCTGTGTTGACTGGTGGAAAATAAAAAGTTGTGCCAGGATAATCTTTCTTCTTTCCTAAGTTCCTTATTTTTATTCACAGAAACTTTTCTCATCTGTGAAACCACAGAAAAAAAAATCCATCTAAAAAAATAAATAATCTGACTCGGTTCCACACGAAAACAGTTTTTATTTATATGTTTAAATGTTTTATGATTATATTTTCTCACAGATGGAAAATTAAGGAACTTTTTGATCCTGCCAAAACGTTTTATTTTGTTTATTTTAAGTCATAGAAACAGGAGAGAAAATGATTTAAATTATCAGAGAGTAGATCACCAGAAAACAGAAAACAAAAAAACTCTCGTGCTCCTCAGGGCTTCGGTAAAAAACTGACTTTACAACTAAATCAGACTGAATTTGCTGCAGAAGTGAATTCATGTTGTTTTACAGCAACACAATTGTTTCCTGTTACGATGAACTAGATTAAAGATCTGTATATTTTATGGATCTATAGCAGATAGAAGCTCTCGTGTCGTCCACATCAGCAGTCCGTCAGGTCCTCTTCACTGCCTGGTTTCATATTCAGCTGTTTACTGACAGCCAGCTCTCTGCTGGACACCAACAACAGCAGCGGCCTGCTGGAGAAGATTTGTTGCAGCTGAAAAGCCTCTCCAAAATAATGAGCGGCTGTTCTTAGCTCTGACTATGGACACTTCAGTAATGCTGACAGTACCAACAGTCACAGTCTCACACTTCAAACTGCTGCGACGCCCTTAATCGAAGTCTAATGCTTTCTCAAGTGTTATGACTGTAATCTTTAAGAATGGATCTTGGGGATTGCGCTCCTGCAGCCCGGCTGCCATCTCCATATCACCGTCATTACAAGCATTGAGTTTCTGTCTGAGGAGGATCATTTGGCATTAAAGCAGACGAGAGCAGGCAGCAGAGCAGGAGACAGGACGACACTTTCAGGAAAGCTTTTCCTTCAACGCTCTTTCAGGATCAAAGCTCTGCAGGATTTCTGCAGCACTGGCAATGATGACAAACACACACACACACACACACACACACACACACACACACACACACACACACACACACACACACACACACACACACACACCTGAGCCGTCCCCAGTAAACTGGTCTTAATTCTGAATTGTGTCCCAGGCAGCAGTGGTCTCTGTCAGGCTGTACTCGACGCTCCAATTCATTGATAACGTTGACATTCAGATTTTAAATCGACATTCGAAGGCTGTGCAGCTGTTTTGTTGCATGTCTTTTTCAGCGAGTCTGGAGAAACATAGTTGAGCTGTTGAGTCTCATCTTCTCTGTGGTCATCAGGTTTTACTCACTGTGACAAGGAAGGAGCAGATGAGTCTCAACAATTAACGTTCTCCAAAATCACTGACTCCAGCTCCAGCGGGACAGTGTAGCTCCATAAACCACATTTATAAAACCACAATAACAAAAACATCTACGCTTTGTTTGAAACAACTCAAGATATTTCATACAGTGCTAACAGACTTTCATTAATTCCCTGGAGACTTACACTAACCCTGACCTCAACCACTGACCCGGAAATCAGCTGAAACGTGTCCCTGAAAGCAGCCGGCGTTATCTTTGCAAGCTGCGTGCAATGCATTCTGGTAGCTTCCAGACGATCCACCATGTTGGTTTGGTTTGACATCCTGGAGCAGGCAGCTGGTTGGTTTTTACATGGGTTGTCGGAGGGTGTAGCTTGTTTTGGTCAAGTGTCCAATGCTGGGAAGCGTCGCGTCCCTTTGCATCAAACGACGCCCCGGTGGACACGTCTCGGGGCGGGGGGGTTTGTGGCGTCCTCCTCACAAAATTACTGGATTATTACTTACATAAATTACTACAACCGACTACAAGCTCAGATCTGGGAGAAGTCTCATATTAATTTGACACAGTCCTAAGTGGTTTTCTGTTTCATCACGACTGCTACAGAACATTTTTTAAATCATGTTTGCCTCAATACAGCAAATAACTACTAATTACACAAGCAAACATTCTCTCATAAACATCTCCTCTGAAGCACCGGCTCTTTGTTTGGACGGTGTCAGAACGTGAACATGTTTTTGCACGTTCAGATAATGACAGAATCTGGGAAATCTTGAAATTGCCACGGGGATCTTGGACAAAAGTTAACCGTGGCCTGATAATCGTGTGTGTTAAGGAGAAAGCTGTGATGCCAGCTGATGTCACAGGGGCTCAGATAATAGCTCCCGTCCTCCGCTGGCAGGGTCGCATTTGATAACCAGAGCAAATTAGATGCAATGAACTGAGCTCAGGGCTGAATATGAGGCTGGTCAATAGAAGGAGGCCAGAACAGAGAAGAAGAGTCATGTCGTTCTCTCTTTTCCCCGTCAGCTGAACACTTCCCCCTCTCCCTCTCTCTCTGTCTCTCTCTCTCTGTGTCTCTGTCTCTCTCCCTCGTGGGTAAAGAAAAGAGCCAATCGGCCGTCGGCACTGGATCGATGGCAGCGGCCTGCCCAGCTGTGGCTAATGAAGCACATACTCACTCATTATCAGCAGAAGACAACACTTCCTGGCTTCACACACATCCTGGCTGGAGTTGCTAATTTCTGTGAGTTAAAGTAGGAATAACAATGGGAGTAGCATCGACTAATAACCCGGGCTCTCCTCCAGGCCTGCGGGAGGCTATTACAGGCTATTTGCACTCATTATTGGAGACAACTCCGGCTTCTCTGCTCTGTTTTTACTGAGAGCATTTGTGACAACACAAAATCTGCTGAAATGCTCCTCGATTCATTACAGTTTCAGACTCGACTACATCTACAGGCACTCAGGAATGATGCAGGAGCAGTTGGTAGCAAAAGAAGCACCACTTTTACAGCAGCTAGAGTCTTCAAAGGTAACCATCTTCAGAAATATGACTGAGGAGGAACAAAACTGCATTTCTGTCTAACCCTGCAGGATGTTTACCGATAGAAGTGACGCTTCAGTGACGTTCTAGTGCTGTTGAACAATGATCAAGGACATCATTGCTGTTCGTATCAAACATCCACCCCCACAGTATCTCATGGAGCTATTCATCAAGTCTTACCTTCACATTTTTCCAGAATCTGAACCGTCTCTCCCACCTCCAGAGCCAAACCCTGAGTCACCGAGCCCCGGAAGTTGCAGATCACTGTGGAGAAAGAGAGAGAGGAGAAGATGAGACGCTGCCCTGAGACTAGTGGGACGTATTAGCGACTCAAACAAACAGCTGCAATGTGAGTTTGGTTTCTGAATGGAAACCTCGATATAATTTTTAATGCTTGAATAAAGGAACTCTAAAACCATTTTTAATTTGTAAACACAAACAAACCACGTGAACACCGGAGCTGTGCCGTCATCGGCCTGCATCCCCTCCACCGTCACCGTGTGCCCGTCCGGTGACAGCAGCATGACGTCAGCATCAGAGCCTGACTGAACACGTCCAGTCCTGCTGTACCGGGCACTGGTGATGTGAGTGATGCTCATGACTGCACCGGTGCACCCAGAAAACAACAGACCTCAGAGCTTCTTCCAGAGTTACAGTCGCTGTAAGTCACTCTGCGCAGGACTGAAATGTAAAATATGGAAATTTCACCGAGGGTAAGAAGCGTTGCGTCAAAAGACCGTACTTTAATTATCTATTTAACTTTATGCTGCTTAAAGGCTACTCTGTTATTTTCCAACCTGGTCCATATCTTCTCATGTTTTTGTGTCTTCCATCCCTTTTCAAACAAAGCCAACCAAGTTCTGGTTCTGGGCTGGTTCAACCTGCAAATCTTGCAGAGTCACATCATTCAGTTCCTGTGTTCCTCTCTGATTTTCTGAGAACAGCTGATGGACTACATCCACTCTTCATGTTGCTCCTGACTTTGCATGCCTACACTGACATCTGAAACAGAACTGGTCCGCGGACCGCTGTCGTTTCAATTTGACATCCGTTGTGAAAATCTTTAGTTTATATAGCGCGCTGCACTAGCTCTGGTTTTTAAAAATGGCGGTCATAAGCAGTTTGAGTTGGTTCAACTTTGGGCACAGCGCAAAATCGTTTCTGTCTGAAGGCCCATAATCCCTCCGGGCTACCTCACACCGTTAAAGTACGTCCAGATACAGAGCTTGTTCTCGGCTCTGACCGGCTCAGATTTCTATTCTTCGTGTGTGACACGTTATGGAAACGATCCCTGAAGAGAGTCAGGCGTCTTCTCGCCACAGCCACCAGACTCTGTCTGCAGAAAAGTTATTTTATCATTTTAAAACACACTTCATTCAAACACGACCAAACCAAAACCATCTTCATGTTGATGAAGGTTCTCAGTCATCCAGGTCGTGGTCATAAAGTGCTGTATCGTAGGCAACTGGACTTGTTTCAGTTTCTTGAAGACGTTTCACCTCTCTGGCGTCTGGCGTGGTTGAAATAAATCCCTAATCCATCACATAATGTGAAATATTCGGCTCTACACAGTGTTTTCTCTCGCTGCTTCTGGTGCTTCTCACATCCAACGCGGTGGATTAAGAATTTGTTTCCAACCAAATCAGAGATGCTGATCGTTTGAACAGTGGAGAGACGGGCCGAGATGGTTCTGCTACGTTTCATAATGTTTTTTGTGGAGTCTTGAATGAATTGTGTTTTACAATGACACAATGAAAATTACCTTTTTTTTTTAAATGGAGTCTGGTGGGTTTGACGGCTGTTTCTAAGAAAGAAGCTTTTCACGTCTCATAAGCAATAATGTATATACTGTAACACAGTGAATAATTAGATTTGGGTTTTTTGAAGAGCCTTCTGAATATCTGTTAAACAACATAACGAGTATTAACCTTCATATTCCTCCACACTTCTAAAGTCACATTTCAGGGTCTTACTTTCTGAACCATTAAAGACATCATAAGGATTTAATCAGCAGCAACTTTTTACATATTAAAAATGAATGCAAATGACTTAGACATGTGAAAAGTGCTGGTTTGCCTTCGGGACAAAGTTTTATCTGACTCCCTGCTGTGTTCAGGTCCTGTATGAAGTCTATGAAGAGGTGAACTTGGGCCGCGGCTGCAGTCTGTTCTGAACGGACCGGACCTGAGCTCTCTGTCTGATCGGTCTTTGTTAACTTGCTGTTTGGATCGAGTCGGTGCATCTGAGGTCACTGGGGTCTGTTTCTGCTGTTACTCTCTCTCTCTCTCAGGCTGTGGTGAATCAACCTTGAAGACAAAGACAACTTTATGACCAGGATGTGGTCACGCTGCTCGAGGCCTCATGACAGTCGTGTCTGTCGTCAGTAACACTCTCTATTAACGTCTATTTATAGTGTTCGGCTGTTGTTGCAACTGTCACTTTAATAGTTTACAAATCCAGACAAATCCCCGGTATTAATATTATTATTATTATCAAGGTTGAATGTTTCGGATGTGTGACTGGTGTTCACTTTGTCTCCGACACTCTGCGTCTCAATCCAAAGTGTCAGCGCTGCTATCTCGCCCAGCAGTCCACAGGCTTGTCACAGTTTTGTACATTTATATAATTGATTTTTTGAGAGAAAAAGTAAAAGACGTGGCCAAGAAATATTCTCCTGAGATGCAGAATGAGTCACATCCTGCAGGATGCTGCTGAAGCCAGTTTATGTAAGATGAAATGATGTTTTAGTTATTCACAGAAGTAAAATAAAATCCTGATAAGTCATTTTGATATTTCTCGACTGACAGAACATGAAACATCAGGATCTTGAAGGATTTTATATTTTCTGCACTGACGACAAAAACACAACACAATGCGTGTATGAATAAACGCTGCAGGTTTTCAGGAAATCAGACCCCATCTTTGACCCCATTAACCATAAACTGTTGGCTTTGTGTGTTGTAGTTTCCTTTATTTGTGGCAGGGTCCGCCACTCATGCACAAGAGATTCACAAGGTTGCTGCCATCGAGGTTCGATACCCAGCCCCGGTCACAATGTATCCGTCACTGATGTCGGCAGCGACAGGGATGAGTCAGAAAAGTCAGTTTGTCAATTTTTGAATCAGTTGTGAATATTTGAGAGAAACTGAAGAGTCCGGAGCAGCGACGCTTACAAACCTCCTGAGTGACCGGACACACTCCTCTTACTGTGTCAGATTGTTACAGTTACAATTATTGTTGACTTTAATAAAGTCAGTGTGTCCGGCTGCGCTGTAAATACAACAACAACTTCTCTGTATGAAACACAACGGCTGATACGATCAGTAATAAGATGAACGGAAATCTGAAGGATCAAAACTTTGACATAAAATAAATCTGTGTACTACAGTGTAATGCAGTCCTGCTGTTAGCTTGCTGTGTATGTAACACACACACATAAATGAGCGGCTGATTGCAGTGTGACTCTGGCAGCGAGGACACACACCTCACACCTCGAGGCGGCCGGATCGTTTGCATCTGTCTGAGTCTGTCGTCTCTCTGTCGCTGTCACCATCCATCTCTGTATCAGCGACGCCGCTCTCTCTCTCTCTGTCATTGTCACGTCTGTCTCTCTGTCAGTCAGGCTCTGGCTCTCCATTATTAACACCGTTCAGTGTGGCATCGTCACCGCTTTGGATGCTGTCGCTGACATCTCTCCCTCCCTCTCTGCCTCATTTGTTCACTGTAACTCGCTGTCACGGCCGTCACTCCGTCATCGTCACCGTCCTTGTCAGTCTGTCATGTGTTTGATGCGACTGTCAGAGACCCTGCTCGCTCTCACTCCGTCTTGCTCTCTGGACTTGTGCTCGGACAGGTTTGTCCATGAGGAGGTGAATGCAGCGAGATGGATGTGACACAGAGCTCAAGAGTTCAAGAGGAAACATGAAATGTGTCCGACACACCTGTGATGATGCTAAAGATCTCTTCTAGTTCTCTGTTGGAAAAACATTAAAAAACTAAACTTAAGTTGAACAATT
This sequence comes from Pagrus pagrus, assembly GCF_965226575.1. Lineage (NCBI taxonomy): Eukaryota > Metazoa > Chordata > Actinopteri > Spariformes > Sparidae > Pagrus > Pagrus pagrus. The sequence continues at coordinate 2,270,935 of NC_140187.1, read as the reverse complement.
ACCTCAAAGTCACCCCATACGTACTGAGTTAGGTTCAAACGTTCAACACATGGATGATATTAAGAGCTCACAGCTGTGGCTGCTGCTGTTGGAGACACGTTTGCACCAGAGTCAGAACAAACATAATCTAATAGCTTAAACAGAGACAATACAGGTGAAAACACCTTTAAAGAGCCAACCTGTGAGATAGGTGATTGTTGAGTCTCACACTCTGATGCGTTGGGTTTGTAGGTCGTGCAGCCATCGACCCAGTGTGTCAATATTTGAGGAGTCGGAGGCTTTAATGCACCGGTCAGTGTTGAATCACTGGGGCTGTTTTCCTTCCATAACTTTCAGACTAGTGGAAAGTTCATGTCTAAAATACATTCAGGTTTATTTTAGTTCAGATGATCTGTTCTGGAAGTGGGCAGAAAGTGTGTACTTAACAAGATGATGCTCCATTTGCATATTTAAACACAAAATCTCAGAAAAATTGTTACACAAAAAATAATTGTCTTAATGTACAGTAAGTGATCGACTGGGGAAGTTGTGCGCGAACGGCCCTGCCTGATGTGCGACACTCGTTCCTGCACTGAAAATGGACAAAATGATGATCACAGTACTGATAAGTATTTTTCCTAATGGCAGTGAGGAATCGAAGTCTCTCCAGCTTAGAGATGAAAATGATATTACACTGGAGTCAATATTAATGAAAATGTTCGATGTGTGTTTCAGATTCAACCACTATCCTGACCAGCCTCTGTGGACCAGCCTGTAATCCCTGAACGATCTGATTTAGATTATTATTTGTTACACAGAGTGTTTCTATAAATATGATACTCACGTCAAAATAAAACCTGTGACCTTAAAAGAGACGACGGTGGAGACAAATCTATAAAACACATCATGTTCCCAACAGTTTACCTCAAACTTCTGGATCTGTTGGTTCACTTTGTGCTGAGAAATTATTTAATTATTGTTTTCCTCTACCTCGAGTGAGACACACACACACACACACACACACACACACACAGTGAGCACACAGGGATTAGCATTGCTCTGCCTGGCTGGTATTGGCATTTAGTTTATCCAGTGGATCGGGTCAATAGTCTGACAAATGACTCACATCTGTTCGGCCCGCCACAGCACTTAGCCTGTGGCCTTTGTGTGTGTGTGTGTGTGTGTGTGTGTGTGTGTGTGTGTGTGTGTGTGTGTGTGTGTGCGTGTGCGTGTGCGTGTGTGTGTGTGCGTGTGTGTTTAATGAGTCTTTTACCCTGACAGGATAATTCAATTTAGGCTCCGGCATCAGAAGTTAGTTTCAATATTTCATCGCTGCTGCAGATTTTCACCAAAACCCCAAACTGAAGAGACGTTTGACACGAATCTAACAGCTGTGAATTATTTACAGTCTCGTGAGAGGAACACAGATCCTACATACGGAGGGAAGATGTTTGGTGCACGCTCTCGGCTGAAGCACGTTGCGGTGCCGGTTAGCGTACGCAGCAGGACATGAGATTTCCACAAGTCATCTTTTATCTGAAAACGATGTGATTTGACCAAAGAGGACGGAGGCAGGGAGAACACATCAACACACTCGCTCACATGAGAGGAAGTGCAGCCGACCTTTGAACACGGTCCTCATCATCTTTAATTAAAAGCAACGGCAGGAAACGTTGCATGTTGTCAGCTCCGAGAGGAAGACACGTTTGAAGACGTCGAGTTTTAATAAACTCTGGACATCAGAGTCCACAGGGGCTCAATTAGGGAAACGAGATGATCTCCCTTTTGTTGTGTCCAAACGTTGTGATGTTAAAGAAGAAAAGTGTGTTGATCAGAACATTTTGGGGAGTTTGGTGACTCACTGAAACAACAGAGCATCATAAAGTTGGACGGCCTGACCTTAAGACACGTGACTAATGTGTGCTCGTGACTCACTCAGCAGTTGACGGAGAGGTGCAGACAGTCGGAGGATGATGCGGCAGCGATGATCGGATGTGACGACCCCCTGTAGGTTTATAATCCTTAAACAACCTCACCTCATCACAAATATAGAGTGTGCTTTAAAGCTGATGGAAACACACTTGGCAGGTGCTAGACACTATCTACATGCTAATGTAGCAGCAGGAAGCTCTCACAGGAGCCATCAACCAAGATTATGACTTGAGAATTTAATGATGTCAACATAAACTATATCCATTTAAATGTAAACGTGTGTGTTTCACCTAATGTGTTGAATTGAGCAACATGGCGTCAACACGTTTCCACCGCAGGGTGTCACGGTGTTGTTTCTAAAGAGGAAGTTGATCAAAATGAGACTTCAGTTTCAATAATCAAAATCAAAAGCAGGATCTTTGATTCTCCCGTATTGATTTTTTTATTTCCACCCTGACGACTTCTGCAACGGACTTATTTTCTGTTCCAAAGATCCTTTTTTGATTTGTTTGGGCAGAGGGTTAACTCTGGATGGATTTGAGAAACTTTGACGGCTGGTATGTGTGTTGAATCTTTACTTTTAGTGAACTCGTCTGACCCTAATCTGCAAAAACACACCAGCTAAAGTCGAGCTGCTGCTGTTGTAAAATAGTCTGACGACAGCATTGATGTCAGTAATTAAATAATCAAATCCATGACATCATGACACCATTATTTCCAGCACACTTATGGTGGCACATGACTAACCCTCTGTACCAACGTCCCACAATCACGGAGGTTTGGATCCACCACAAGAGACATCAAATCATCTACACCTGAAACCTACAGATGCTCTGCACAAGTCCTCCGATCCACAGAGCAAACACACAACAAGGTTTGTGTAAAACTCCATCTTCAGTTGTTTCAACATAATAACAGTCATTTATCGTTGTTGAATGATGAAATGTCAGCCCAGTCTCAAACCACAGACACGTCCAGGGTTGATATTTGTACCAAACGTGTCGCATCATGTTCACATTATATGGTTATTAGCCACCTGTCGCAGCAGGAGGTGGAGGCGGAGGGGGTGGAGGTGGCAATTACATGCCAACGAGGCTGCCAAACGGGCCACCGCAGTTCGAGTCACACCACCTGGAGACATTTCCAGTTTTGTGCCGTCACAATCGGGTGTTTTTTAAGGAGAGCTGTGGATAATCCCAGCGGTGTTTGTGGCAACCCAAACCGGCTACTGTTCACAGGAAGTTGGACCATCTCCATCAGTGACCGTGGCAACCACAACAGCTGCTTTAATCCAAACCTTACCCGAGCGCTTTTTGTTCCTCAACCCAACAAGATCGTAACAACAGAGAAATAAAGCTTCAACCTAAAAAAACGTGAAGTTAAAACTTATCTGTGGTTTTGCAGAAACGTACTTGGCTAACGTTTATTCTGGTGATCGGGTCACACACTGTCACACACTGTCACACACTGTCACACACACCGACTCATCCTGTTCAAGCTTTTCAAACAGATCCAGTGAGAGCTGTGAAATGCAGCGTGAGGCAGAGGTTAGTGCTGCTCTCTTCATAGTTGTATCTGCGTCTTCTTTAATTCAGGACTGCAGAAGTTCTCTGTGGAGCCGTGACCCACATTAACTACTGTTTCAACTTTAAACCAGACCGTGATGATATGTGACACGAAGGGAAATATGATAAATAAAATCACTTTATTCCCTCTTAAAGCCTCTTAATGGATTCTTACCGTAAACTCTGTGGGATTATTGCATATTACGTTGCATTTTGTGGAACTTGCTCATGTATTATGCATCATATCTGCCTGCTGCTGCAGAACGTGGCAGCCAGAAACATATTACACGCGCATTTAGTTGTGTGTTCCAGCCATAAGCATATGAAAGGGAATAAATGGGAATCCCTGGAGTGGGAGCTGGAGCTGAACCGGATCTGTGTGTGTGTGTGTGTGTGTGTGTGTGTGTGTGTGTGTGTGGGTGAGAGAGAAAACCAATTTGAGGTGTAGATCTTCAGAGCGAGGACGATTTTGCAAAGTAAAAGGGAGAAGAGTTATGAAGTTTACTGACGAGAAAAGGTTTGAGAGGGCACTAAACAAATCCTGAGAGCCAGCAGGCGCAGATCTGTGAGAGCGTGCAGCTCTGAACACGGACACACACTCTCACTTGTTCCCAGCTGTTTTGGCTTCTGAACAGTTGAGATCACAAAAGCTTTCACACGAACCATCTTGACTAGTAAAGCTTCAACACAACGACACACACGACTTGATTCTTGCGGACAAACGATGACAACAGTGAAACAAAGTAAACTTCCTCCTGGTGCCGTAGCACCCAATTCATCCTCAACACTGACTGTGCTTTACTGAGCTATGAATGTAACACTAGCTAAAAGTCATTTCACTTTCATATCCTTGTTTTTATTCTATTAATCCGTGGCGCAGAGTCGGCAAACAGCTGGAAATATCCCCACCGCTCCAGAAACACCAGCTTTTATCACCACAAAATCAGCTGGAAAATGTCCCTGCTTCTCCTTAAATAACACCCACTTTTGACACCCACAAAAAAAATAGCATGATATATTCGCTGGTGTCCTGAAAGCAGCTGGAAACATCCCCAGGTCTCTTGTATCTGTGGTTTGCAGAAATGTTAACTGCTTCATTATATCCTGGTGACAGGGCTGGCCATTTGCCAATAGTTCAGAAAATCCCCCTCTTCATCGCAGCCTAATGTTTGCAGGTTTGGTATTTTTGGATTCGGGTTGCAGCTCAACAGTTGATCCAGCTGCTTAAATTGTCTGTTCGGCTCATGAATTTGTCCTCCGGCGCCAGAAATCTGATTCTGCTGACACATCCGTGTCCCTGCGCTCTCAGACGACTGAGAAGCATGCAAATTTGTTTTGTGCTCTCTCAAATCCTTTCTTGTCAATATACTTCCATGACAAATCAGAATGGTGCTGGCGACGCCTGCATATCTGCTGGTGTGCAGGATGTGACAGAGAGGAGTTTACTCTGTACGTCTGTCGACAGAGATGTTTGTTAATGCTTGTAGTCCACAAATTAGTTTCCAATTACACGATAGCATGTACTGTCTGCACATTAGTGTGTGTGTTTGTGAGGGACTCTGGAGTCATCGTGCCCGGCAACAGATCTCATCCTAATTAAGACATGAAGCCTGTCGATTTAACATCTTCCACGATGCCCACAGGCAGGCAAAGTCTCAAGTGCACTCAGCACCCCAGCAGATGGATCGTGTGAGAGTGTATGGGACTGTGTTAGCGTGAGAGAGAGGGAGAGGGAGAGATTTTCCTCATACCCTCGAGATGCTGCAGCTCCACAGTTGATGGGGAGGATGAGGATCTGAGAGTGTGACCATGTGAGAAAGAAAAAAATAAAAAATCAGAGGAGACTCAACAAGACAGAGAGGAAACCAGATTATTGAAGATGGTGATGAGACAGCTTCTTTTTGCACGTGTTCACTTATTCATATGCATGTGCAGCGAGTGTTCGCCTGTGTGCATGCATGTGAGGCACATTTAGATATTTAGATGAGCTTTTAAGCTACATGAGAACGTACTGTAAGATCAGATGCAGAACAGAAACACTGAATACAGAAAGAGATGGAAATCACAACGAGCACGCTAACGTGGAGAAAGAGCGGAGAAAAGTCTTCCTCAGCATCGGCAGAACTAGGCCACCTCAGTGTACTGACAGTAGTGACTGGGACAGCACACACACACACACACACACACACACACACACACACAGCTGAGATAAACTGCAGCACACAGATGGGACGCAGACCTCAGTATGTGACGTCGACTCTGGAGAGCTGCTCCCTGCTAAGAATAGGCTAAATGGGAAAACTCACTCATTTGCACTTTAACCCCTCCGGAGGAGACGTCTCAGTAACCAATGGTTTTGGCTGGTTGGCACTGGGCAGCTCCCAGCAGAGGGATGTGTGGTGTGAATGTGAATCAGGGGGCTGCTGTAAAGGAGAGAGGAGGCTCTCGGGTAAAGACTTTTAGTCAGGCAGCGACGACGCGGCTGAACTCTGAAACAGATTCTGTAGAAAAGTCGTTTCTCGAACCGGCTCCGAGAAAACTCTTCAAACTGTCTGATGATGTTGAGGTCGAGTATAAGCCGATCAGTGTTAGTGTGCAAATGACATAATGACGCTGAAGGTGGCGCTGCAGCAGGACACAATCACAGAGTGCATGTTCAAGATATTCAAGTTCAAAAGCTGGGATGGTGCACGCTGTGAAGGAAAAGTCACCACTGATGTCCGTTAACAAAGGAACACTTCAAATGTCAGCGTATCGTTCTAATTATCTCTGCGGGGCAAAGGTTTGGCTGGAGGAAGCTGCCGGCGGAGCTCACACACCTCCTCCCATTCATCTTATAACAGGTCGCCACCGCTCTGGTGATGAAAGCGTAATCGAGGTAATCGCTTATAGGAAACGGCGTTTAATCAAGACGTTAACGGTCTGCAGGGTGGTTTCAGGACAGTTATCAGTGCTCAAACTTTTATCTGTCGGCAGGTTATTAGAGAAAAAACTCATGAAGTCTGAGAGAAAAACAACGGTGTGACTCTTCTCACAGCCGCTGACCGTCACTGAGCTCTCCCATCACTGGACACTGTTTTTACATCTGCTTTGTTCTGCCTGCATTTTAATGGCACCACTGAACGCCTCATAAAGTCTTTAATGGTGTTGGTGTAACCTGCGGGGTGTTTCAGGACAGAGCTCAGGTCTCTGCGGCTGTTTATGTTCTCGTTTCTTCAGTGTTTTTATTTTCCACATCGGTGTGCTGGTTCGCTGTTAGGGTTAGCAATCTTTGGGTAGCAGAGTCCTGCGGTGCGTTTGGCTGAGGGAGCTAACAGCTAACAGGCTGTTCACAATGCGTGTTAGGGAGGAAATGAGGTGCTCGTCCCCTCGACAGTGAGTTTACTGCATCCTCTACATTTTAATGTGCAATATCTTTTTTGGGTTTTGCACTGGGTAGTCAGCCAGTGACGGTAACTATGGTAACAGCATGACAAGACACACTCGGCTGTAGTTAGTGCTTGGTTCAGTTTGTACACATACATACATATATACATACATACATACATCCCTTTCGTTCCCGCGGTGCCGGGGACGAGCTCTGTTTGTGCAGAACATATCTGCTGTTAGTCTTCTCGAGTTCTGTCCATTTTTCATCCAACAACAGTGAGTGTAGTTTGTTTAATATTGAGTTTCTACTCTGTTTTAAAATCCGGCTCCAGCAACACTCAACTCTCTGGAGTTGTAACAACATCCAGTCCTCAGGTAATAACCACTGAGCAGCTCTACTGGAGCAGATGATGGAGCATTACTTTCAGTTTCCTGCCCCGGTTCTTCCCAGGCAGTCAGAGTAATGTTACTCATGACCTTCTGGTCGTCTGCCCACTTCGCTCACTGCAGAGTTGTGTTCTGTAAAATGGCAGCGAAGGCAAAGTGTTGCTTGAGTTCAGGGTCGGTACAGATCAGAGTACAGGCAAACACACTCATCTCCACAGTGCAACAGCATTTCACAGCAGTACCAAGAGTTCTTATACATCGGGTCAGAACCAGTAGGACTATGTGACTGGTGTTAGTGCAGTGTGAAGCCAGGACACGTTAACCTAGTAACAGCTTCATCTGTCCTGATCAGGATCTGTTGGTCTGAAGGTTGAGACGCAGTAGAAATGCAACGACTGGTCAATTAATCATCACCTGTTAAATTAATTACCAAGGATTTTGATAATTGACTGATTGTTGAGAAATTAAAGCCAAAATAACCTGATTCCAGCTCCTTCAATGTGAAAATGTTCTGGTTTCTTTCCTCCTCGATGACATTAAGTTGAGTTGTGGACATTTGAAGACGTCATCTTGTGCTCTGAGAAACGCTGATCGACATGTTTTCACCATTTCATGATCAACAGTCAAAGAGAAGTCGACAGATTAATTGAATGAAATAATCAGATGTCAGAAGTATCAAACCTTCAGGAGCCCAAATGTTAAAGTGACACGACACCAAACTTCACACTGTGAAGTCGTGATAGCATGTTAGATACTTCTTGTACTGTGGAGGGAGAGTTGACTTCCTGCTGTATCATCCCGTGGTTGAAGGACGATTTGTGATTTGTGGACAGAAACAACACAACATGCGTCCACATGTGTCACTTCAGAGTTACTGACTTAAGCCCACTGGGTCACACGGCCTCCTCTCCTGACAAGATTACAGCTGTAACCAGATTATTTTTAAAAACAACACCGTTGTCTCTTTTCTGTGACAAGATTACAGCTGCAACAGATTTATTAGAAACTTCAGTGCTTGACAACTTTTACAGGCTAATTCAGTGATGATGTAGTGTGACGACCGGGGAGGGAGACCCAACAGTCAATTATCTTTCTGCAGAAAGGCGCACTGCACCTTTAAGTGACACATCAACATGTGGAGGAACCAGAAGTGTGACAGATCTGACGGGCCTCGTTACGGCTGCTGCAGTCTGACTGGACAATTAATATCTGAGGGACAGTTATAATGAACGCTCGGTGTGCTACATATTCTTTGCCGCCGTTATTAAATTGGTCGTCACTGTCACAGCAGGCTGGCAGTAATTACTGAAGTCTTGATGGACTGAAGGAATAAAGTGACTCAGACTGTCTCTCACCTGCTCATCACTCGTCCTCACTCTGCTGGATCAAAGGTGCATCGCTGCTGCTCAATCTTAAAACTCAGAGAAACGTTTGGTGGCGTCTGTGAATCATGTTTGAAGAAGCTGTCAAGTATGCGATTAGTGTTTGAGGACACTTTACTGTAGATGTTTAAACAACGCTCAATAATTTAACGTCCCGATGTTCAATAAACATCTCTGAAGTCTCCTACTGTACACTCGCTCCTCTGTGCTTCATATAATTAGCTGCAAGAGGCAGATGTCAATATCTGCCCAGCCACTTTCACTAATTCACAACAGACTGCAGCTTTGCAAAAAATAGCTTTGGGTCCTGACACACAAACAGACACACACACACACACACACACACACACAGCTGCAGGCTCTAAAATCACTCATGTACAGTGAGGGAAATATTGGTGTGTGTCGATGTGGAAAATCAGCCCAGGAAGAAGCGACAGCTCACTTCCTGTCCTCAGAGTGTCGCAGATGTTCGCAGTATTTGAAACACATCTTTTATCTCATGTTTTGCTCTTTTTGCCCGGTAACAGATAACTGCAGTGATCTCTCATGCAGGAAGTCATCGTGTCTGCCTTCAGGCTGTAAAGCACCGAGCAGAGCTCAGCCCTCTGCCCACACTCGCAGGCCTCCATCATGGTTCACGTTTTTAATGTTGACTTCTGAGTTTGATAAACAAGAAAATGAAGCTCAGCGCTGGAGATGAACACAACACAACGCTCCCCTCAGCAGAAAACAAGTCTTATGACTTATTATTTTACTAATGTGCACATCGAAATGACATGTTGACATCATTTGCACAGAAATGTCCTGTGTTCTGATCCAACGTCATCAACAATCATTTTTTGGGACATTGCTGACCATTTAGATTATTGCTGCTCTGTTTCGACTGTTTTCTACGTGTTTCTTACTTCGAGACTAGTCAACTAGTTTCTGTTTAAAGGGACATGCCTGGTTGGGAACAGTCCTCATAGTGATGACAGTAAAAGCATCATCATGTAAGTGATGGAAATCTGTCATAGTGTGACTTCATAGAAACGTATTCTCGTATTTTAAAATGTGGATGTTTTGCTGATCCTGTGGCCTCATCAGAAGATGGCAGACACAACAACAGTTATTTTAAGTTCATGCAGCTTGTATTCAGTTTAGGGAAAAACAGTCAGTCAGATTCGTTGGTGCTGATTCTTCGGCTCAAAACTTTCTGCAGATAAATGTGAAGTCTTCGCTCACGAGACGCAACTCGTTGCTGCAGGCTGTGTTCATGATCAGTGCTGCGGAGGGCAGGGCGATGTTCTTACTCGAGTCTCTCCGAACATCGTTGTCTCTGACTGGCCCAACACTCGAGGATTACTGGGCAGATTCTGGGTCAGATTCGCTCCTCCAGACAACGTTCTGATTCTAGACTAGTCTGAACGGGTTATCTGCCCGCAGCCCAAAGACTAGACTGTACGTGCGTTTCTGCAAACCCACAGATTAGTTTAAGTTTCTTTATGTTTCGGTTGAATTTTTTATTTCTCTCTTGTAACAACGCTGTGCTTATACTCTGGTTATGTTTAGGCACAAAAAACACTTGGATTGTGAGACGAAAACATTCTGGTTCGACTTAAAATATAATCATTTTCACGAATATTCGCCATAAAAACAGCTGGAAATGTCTGCAGGTGTGTGTGTGTGTGTCTCTGTGTGTGTGTGTGTGTTTGTGTTCTTACAATTAAAATATTAAAAATTGGTTAGATCTGCTTTCAAGTCTGAATGTTTCTAAATCAGATTTGAAGTCCTCCAGTGTGCACCAGGGACTTCTGTCCTGCCACAACCCAGATGAGAGGAAGATGTTGATACTCTCATCTGAGTCGCCCTCAATTATTACTGTGCTCAGAGCAATAAGCTTAATGAGCTGCAGTGGGCGTCCTGGGGAGTGCTTCCCTGCACCGGGCCTCACCTCTTAGGCATCATACTACCTAATTAGTGCAGGTTGCTGAGGCTGTGTACCACCTGAAAGGAATACCAGCAGACACGACTCAGTGCTGCAAGTTTCAGTTCATTTAAGCATACTTTCAATATACCTTGTATGTTTATTATTATCAACTATTATTATTGTGGATTATTATCCACACACACACGCACACACACACACACGCACGCACGCACGCACGCGCACACACGCGCACACACGCGCGCACACACACACACTGCAGCAAGTTCCCCCAAAGACATAAGTCACCGTGAACAAAGGGACGAAACAATGACGGAGAAGCAGATAAACAGTAAACCAGGCCGTTTGCTGTCCTTGGGGATTATTATGGTCTGCTCACATTACTCAGGAGTATAAACACCACCATGTAAAGTTGACAGACAGATTTTCTGATGGATTCAAATTCGGCCTCTAGTCTGTTTGTCTCTGAACTGTGGACGACAACAACTCTGACAGAAAACAGCAGATGGATTTAAAATACCAGGAAGAAGAGAGGACAGATGGACGGATGTCAACAGAGGAGAAAAAGAGGGATGGAAACGTGGAGACGACTCTTCATGAGACAGGACGACAAAAGAAATGAAACAAGGCGGGAGAGAGAGAGAGAGAGAGGGGGGGGGGGGATAAAGAAGAAGGAAACATGTTTCTGAACCTGAGAAATGAGTCAGACCTTCAGTACACGGCTGCAGTTTGGTTAGTTTCAGGAAAACATGGTGGTTGTGTCAAAACAAGGCTGTTACTTAGGTAACTATAACAATGTTATACATGTGTGTTATGTTACGTAGGTGATGTAAATGAACTATGTTACCGAGTTAAAATAACTCACTGTTGACTTTTGGTTTCCCACATTTTTAACACATTTTTAACACTTTTAAAAACGTCTGTGCCGTATGTTGCTGCTTGTTTTTATCTGCTAGCTTAACGTGTTCGCTCCAGATCTCCACTGAGGTTTTGATGGGTCTCGAAGAAAAAGAACATTTTCTCTCGATTTGTTTGAAAAATGTCATTTTAGTGTGAGAATGCACGGAGGATATGGGGCTTGTGAAAATGGAAAGTGTTTGGTGACTTTGGGGCCAAAGACTCTGTCAGAATAAAATGACTCCTCAGTGAACCGACTTGTTGCTGAACCCACCCCCCGTCCTCCTTCCTGTGTGGACTTTGTTGCTCTTTATGCTACATCACCTGACGTCCTCCTTTGCTGTTGCCTGCTAGCATCAACAATAAATCTGGGTTGTAACAATCTGCTGCTCAGCTGACCTACATGGCCGTGTTTCTGACGAGGACGTGGGCCTCTATTCTGTGTTAAGCTTCAGCGACTTTTACTGGTCGAGCTCATTTTGCAGTTGTAGTTCTGATCCGTGTGCTCACCTTCATCCACCCTGCAGCCCAGACGGCGCTGCCACACAGTGTTCCTGTTCTCAGGAAGCAGCGATCAGAGACCGAGCGATAACGACGGCTAATGTGGGGAAATGAGTTTGGAATTTGCTCTAACGATAATTAAATAAATGATATAAACATCACCTCAGTGGACGAATGCACTCAGTCACTCAGACTTTATCAAACATTTCATATCCACCAGCATATATTGCTTCTCCGCCTGCAGATAAGGCACTTTATTCGGCTGTCTGAGCCGCGGCCCTTATTGAATATCATAACATGTAAGAATTAGATATGAGTTGGTCATTAGTGCTTTAATCTGTGATCATTTACTGCAGGAGAGTCGAGCTCTCGGGGCATCAACGCACAATGCAAGTGATTATTGTAACCATCAAGTTTGATTATACACAACTAATTCAAGCACACACAAACCGCCCGCTCCCACGCAGACACGCTGCAGTGCTGCAGGCAACCACACACACACACACACACACACACATTGTGTGTGTGCACATCTGTTCTGTTTCTGAGAGAGATTTTTGTCTGTTTGTTTTGTAACTGTCTCTGTGCATCTTCATCTGATTCGTCGTCTTTTTCTGAAGCTCTGTACTAAAACACACACACACACACACACACACACACACACACACACACACACACACACACACACACACACACACACACACACACACACACACACACACACACACACACACACACACACACACACACACACACACACACACACACACACACACACACACACACACACACACACAGCAGCAAGTTCCCCCAAAGACATAAGTCACCGTGAAAAAGGGGACGAAACAATGACGGAGAAGCAGATAAACAGTAAACCAGGCTGTTTGCTGTCCTTGGGGATTATTATGGTCTGCTCACATTACTCAGGAGTATAAACACCACCATGTAAAGTTGACAGACAGATTTTCTGATGGACTCAAATTCAGCCTCTAGTCTGTTTGTCTCTGAACTGTGGACGACAACAACTCTGACAGAAAACAGCAGATGGATTTAAAATATCAGGAAGAAGAGAGGACAGATGGACGGATGTCAACGGAGGAGAAAAAGAGGGATGGAAACGTGGAGACGACTCTTCATGAGACAGGACGACAAAAGAAATGAAACAAGGCAGGAGAGAGAGAGAGAGAGAGGGGGGGGGGGGATAAAGAAGAAGGAAACATGAGTCAGACCTTCTCACTACAGCATGCAGCAGATAAAGAGTTGGAGGGACACGATGTGAAGAAGAGGAGAGGGCAGACACTGAGCTAATGACTCACAGTAAAAGAGGAGCTGAGATACAAGGGAGTGAGGGGAGGACGGGATTGAAGAGACATGTTTCCTGGGCTTTACAATGGGCTGATGGATGTTAAGGCCTGGAAACCAGAAGAATTACCAGAGATTTAGATGTTCAGGGAGAGGAAGGAGGGATCAGGTGACGAAATGATGGAGGAGCTCAGGATGAAAAGAGGGGAGGGAGAAACTTTAGCAACAAGCCCATGAAACTTGATATACAGCGACAATATCAGCGGGGATAAGATGCCTTCAGGACGAGAGAGTGAGAGATGGAGGGGAACAGAGAGAGGGAAGATATATCAGGACGAATACATCATGAGGAGAGAAGAAGAAAATCAGAGGAATGGAGGGAAATCAGGTGAAACATACACAATGTCTCCCTTCAGAGGGAATGAGTCAACAAATAAGACAATCGCAGCGAAGAGATGATGTATTATAATGGACGAGAGGGAGGAAAGAAATGCAGAGAGGGAAGCAGTGAAGTACTTTCTGCTGCTTTCATCTGAGAAATGTATCCTCCGTCTGTGCTGGACAAGGTCATCCAGGCTTTTATCTCCTCTCACTGAGAGCACTCCATCGCTCGGCCCGGCTCCCTTCGTCAAAAGTCACTCAGGATGCAGAATAGAGTCGCTGTCGGGCACGAACCTTCAGCCGAGCGAGGACGGAGGAGAGGCAGAGATGGAGAGAGGGAGAGGTAAGAGAGGAGGGGGAGACAGAGAGGGGAGGACGGGTTGATTGGTGGAGAGGACGCTAGAAGACATGTGAATTTTGTTTGAAGTAATTGATCTAATTAAACGCCCCGGAGATCAAGATAAAAGGATGTACACAGTGTGTCATCGCAGCGAGGGAACGTACATGAACAGTAGGCTGAAAGGTCACTCGTATGGAGGGATGGAGGCAGAGAGCAGATTAGGGCCGCGACTAAAGATTATTTTCACTGTCAGTTAATCTGTCGGATATTTCCTCGATGAATCGTTTAGTTGTTCTGTCTTTGAAATGTCAGAAAATGTCCATCAGTGTTTCCCAAAGCCCGAGAAGACGACCTCAAATGTTTTGTTCTGTTCACAATGCAGAGATCTTCAGTTCACTGTCACAGAGGAGGACAGAAACATTCAAATATAAGATGCTGAGATCAGAGAATAATTTATTAGTTTGAGAGATCGACCTTTGAAAACAGGAAAAGACAATTATGTCATATCACAATATGACAATATCCAATATATAAGATGATCTGTAGCCTCATATCACAGTAATGATACACTGTAGATAAATGTTGCCCAGCTGAACTGTGAAACAATGTACTCCACAAAACAACCCATCAAATAAGACCCAAGACCAGCAACAAATCTCCAGTGGAACGTACAGCGAACAACCGGGCGACAGAAACAAACAACCGCACAGCGTAACTAAACATGACGACCCCCTGCTGCTATCTGCCCCCTCCGCTCTGCACCGCGGAGCAAACTGGCCCAAACATTAATCCTCCGAACAGCATCAGACAGTCAGCCACAACAGTTTTCCACCAAAATGCCAAGCCTCGCCCTGGGCCTGTTTGTACAATAACTGAGCTGGACTGAGCCAACAGAGAAAACCCCCTCTTATTACACGGCACGACTTGGTGACATTTTTCATTATGGTGACGTCTCACTGTAACTAACAGTGAGGCCGCCTGACCGGATCGTTCATGAGCGTTCGCAGCAGAGGTCAAACTGTCGCACAAAGCAACTTCTACAGAGTCGAACTCGGGATAATCTCTCTGGTCGTTGGCGTCCCGGACACAGCCGGGGACGAGGGCTGCAGCGGTGCATCAGGGTAAAGGTTCACCATGACCGCAAAATATCTGGTTTCAGCATCAGGCCTGTGCTCACGTGGCAGGATGCTTAATGTAAGGGACATTAACTCAAACACGTCCTGCTTCAGCTTTTTGTGCTGCTCGTTACAAAGGAAAACTTTTCGTTCACTAATCAACAAGAGAAGTCTGTCTGATACATCATATTTAGACTGATTTAAGGGTTATTGGATACTTGGGAGTTTGTTTATATATAGATATGTAACCAAAATACTGCAATGTTTGCTTTTTTCCCACATCGTGCAGCCCGGCCACATTCGCTCGATTATCTGTAGTATTGAATTCTTCCATTAAAAATATACATATTTCATGTTTACATGTTTCATGTCTTCTGTCCTGGAATGACCTGCAGTTAATTTAAACCCACACTAATGCATATACCTGAATAAAGTTGCTTTGTTTATGAACATAATAAGAAACGTGTTGCTGCTGCTGTGATTTCATGTTGTTTTCCTGTCACGCTACTTTCTGCTCTCTGACTCTGTCTTGGCGAGGTCTCGCTGGTAAAAGAGATATAAATCTCAACGCGACTTCCTAGTTATAGAAATGTTATTTAATATTTTGTGGAATTATAATAAAGAAAAAAACATTGACTTTCACTCCTTTAATGGTGTTTGCAGCTGATAATAATTAAAACAGTTGTGTAATACCAGATACCGTGATGCTGTGAAATCATGAGATTTTCTGGTTCTTGTGTGAAAATCTTGATTTTATAGATTTTATGGCTTCATGTTGGACTTAAAATCCTCCCACGACTGATTTTCAACCATCGCCAGTGACGAAGCCGCACAGGAGAGATGACTTTGGATAAAAGGCACAAACTGAAATCAGCTTGTTTATAAATGGTTCCTGGTTTGAATATTGAAACAGTGAGCGATGAATTCCTCAGAGAACAGGAAGCAGAGCAACAGCGTAAAGATAAATTGAAAAGCCGACACAGACTGTTTGTTTCAGATCAGTCGTGCTCTCTTTATTTCCATATTTATGATACTTTTTGATCCGTGTCATGCAGAGCTTGCCTTTGTTGAATTTTTGCTGAACATGCATGCTCCGTTTCAACACTTGGAAATTGATATTCATGCAGTGACACATTT
This sequence comes from Pagrus pagrus, assembly GCF_965226575.1. NCBI lineage: Eukaryota > Metazoa > Chordata > Actinopteri > Spariformes > Sparidae > Pagrus > Pagrus pagrus. The sequence goes on along the minus strand of NC_140187.1, from coordinate 2,254,721 downwards.
CCTGCTGCGAGACAGACGCTAAGACAAAACACAACCTCGTACCATCAGTCAGCGAGCTGTGACAACCTCGCCTTGTGGAAGAGCCACGTTGATGATCTGTGATTGTGTTGTTTTCCAGCCTGCCGTCTGTTTGACACACGATCACAATCTGTATTGATTCCCTGAGTTTTCTGCTCGTCTCTGGTTAGTTAGCCTCTTCAGCTGATTTATAAAAACCCAACTCTGTGAGCACTTCACCTCACTGTGTGCTCTTACTAAAGACATACACAACTGTCACAGTCGTCAGATCACACTACACAACTCTGTCTAGTCAGCGACACGAGGCGATCACACATTTCCACCCCACATACGACATGTGACACAGGAACGAAGCGGTCGACTCCGTCCAAGTTGACTGTGCGATCATTTATATTTGTGAGAGGAAGGATTAAGATTAGCTGAGTTGCACAAACCACAGACGAGTTCAAACTGAACATTACTTTCTGTTTGTTTAGGTTGAATTTTCTGTTTGTGTCTCATCACGACGCTGTGTTAATGCTCTGTTTAAAACCACTTGGTCAGGGTTCAGAAACATCCCAGATGGAGACGGTCCAACAAAAGTTGGTTTTGGTCACCAGATGGAAATATCTCCTGTTGTCCTTAAACATATCGGTGGTTATAATAACCTGGATCAGCGGCGGGTGGCACACAGGAGCAGCCTGATCCGGGGTTTTCTGAGATTTTTGTCGCCGAACTGTCAGTGAGTGAAAAGAAATGATGATGTGATTCCTGCTCTGGTGTGTGCCAAACAACCATCCTCCCTTGTGTCGGGGGAATATGATTTCTAGACTTCGGCATCTCTGCAGCAGCACAATGAATCATTTACTGCACAGTGACGTGTTGTGACACATTTCACCTTTTGAAAAAAAAAACTGCAGCTCCTACAATTTGGATTGTGCACATGATGATTAACCGTTCAGCCCTAAAAGAGATCGAGAACGACTTTACTCCTCTTTACAGTTTGATCAGATACTTTCAGTTGACTGTCGGGTCTAACAGACTAAATACTGATCCACGACCAGTGTCGAAGAGTTGGATTAAAGGAAGGTTAACAGGAGGTTAGGTCAGTGGAGCCGACGTAAGGACAAAGCCCACAGCTGGGACGAAGATCAGAGGTGATGCTTAGATTCACAGCGGTGCAGAATAACTTCTGTCCAACATCAGACTGTTGGGATGAGGACGCTAATTAAAGATTCAGGTTCAGATGATGATTGACGGGACTGATGAGAGGAGAGAAGACGAAGAGAGAGAGAAAGTGAGATCTTTGTATCTTCGCATCGATCCACAGCCAATAGATTCAAACACGAACTAAAAATAAAATTCATTAATTCTGTTTCTCAGACTTTTTCTCACACTGAATATTTTCACGTCTGCTCTGTTGCATGAAAATAGTTTCCTGTACGCCAGCGAGGAATCTAATAAAATAACATGCACAGATAATATTACAGGCAGGAAAAAACACATCGAGCATTAAATCTCTATTCACTCTCCATCTGTCATTTAATATAGTCACACGTCTCCCTCCCTCCCTCCAGTATCAGTGGCCATTATTTCTAAAGCCCAGAGACACATGTTCATCTGTGTGTGTGTGTGTTAAAAGTGGGTTAGGGGACATAAGGCTGTGTGACCTATAAGCCCTCATCAGAGCGCCCTGCCCTGTTATACAGGCACATTACAGCGGCTGACCTCCACTATAAGAAGGGTTTATAGACCCTGACCCCCCGATGACACCACAAGAGTTCATAATAGAGTCGCACAAGTAGGGCGGCTGGATTAGATTAGACCTTTCTATTATATTTAAAAATATTCCTGTAATATAAATAAATCATGGCCAAGAACACCAGAAGGACAAATAAATGAATAAGAGAGGAGGACTAAAAGGTACGAGCATTAAGTAATCGATGACTTTCTTCCAGCACTGCTGGCACAGCGGCGTTGGCGGCGGCGGCGGCAGACAGGATTTATTTCATATCAGACGTCTGGAAAAGCCGGTGGAAGCAGAAACCTCAACACTCAGTGAAATAATCGTTGCACTGCTGGACTGGAGCCAAAAAATATCATGCATCTTTAATGCAGTGAGTACATTGTGTCTCCAACAATATAACTATATTTTACAGCTGCAGTGACTCGTCGCATGTGTGTGTGCTGCACTAACAGAAGGGCCGCGGTGATTTGTTCTTCTGTTTGTCTGTAAAAACTGAAGGAGCGCTTAAAAATCCTGAGTTATATTGAGTTATGGACCAACTTATATTAAATATAACAAATCGATGTGAAGTATATGAGAGACTTCTCTCTGCAGAGAGATTCATCAGCCAGCACTTCTCTTCTGTCTGTCTGTCTGTTTTGTATTTACTTCCCTCGATTAGTGAAAAGCAAACATTAACATATGGTGAAGTTATTAGCATCTTTTTAATTGAATCGTGACAAGATGAGTCTGTTTGAATTAAAAAACATTCAGAAACACAGAAATTCATTGAAATAAATGTTTTATTCAGCAGAAAAAATGTTGGCATTTTACGTTTCTGTAAACTAGCGATACGTATAAATTTGTCCATTTCACGCGTCGTGTCCAGTTAACATTACATGAGTACGAGCTGACTTGTGTCTGGAGCTGGAGGAGGAGGTGGTGAAGCCAGAGACCACTGTTTGAGACAGCGGTCAAACCACTGGATGTTTTAAACAAGACGTCGGGGAGTTTTCTGCTGTATTGGTGGCAATGGTGGCGTTACAGCTGGGTGGTGAGAGACCGCTGTTTGAGACGGCGTCTCAACATCTGTAGCATGAAACCACTGGATATTTTCAATGAGATGTTACATTTTTCAGTCATATTAGTGGCGACAATGACAAACAGCAAGGTGAGCGAGAGACAGCACTGCATTTGTCAGCATGACAAACGCAGAAACGTACATCACCAACATTTTGCTGTGATTGGGTTGATTTTTTTAAGACATCCATGACAAACAAACTGATTCACTGCTGCAACAACATTTAGTCTGAGAATCATATCTGAGTTTCATGTCGTCGATTTTCACCTGATGATGATCTGATTTCATGCTTGACATAATTGAGCAGGAATCAAACGGTGTACGAGGTCAGTCTGCTGTGATACTGTGGCCACGACTGTACAGGAGCTGCAGTGTGTGTGTGTGTGTGTGTGTGTGTGTGTGTGTGTGTGAGGGCTTCATCCAGCTGAGAGCAGGGGATTTGATGAGTGAAATTGAAATATGAAATGGCTTCATAATCTCTCTGCCAGACAAAGACGGTGGAGCACGAGGTCAATCCCAATTCACACACTCTTTGTCGGCAGAAACGGCTCTAATGAAATTTGGTCGGCTAAAAAAAGCCGGTACAATATCGTTACACAAAGACCACTTTGGGAAATAAAAGTTGGAGGGTTGAATTCTTTAGTTCTGCTCCGGCGCCGACCACGTCGGACCGCCCATTCATCCCCAGAGAGAGGCAGAGAGAGAGACTGAGGGAGAGAGAGCGAGAGAGGGTTGAAGCAGTGGCCACAGAAAAGAGAAAAGATGAGGGAGAAAGTGAAGCTGAAGGAAAAAGGATCGAGTGGAAGGATGGAAACATTTCTTGTGGAGAGAAACTGTGGACTTAAACAAAGACCGTGAGAGATGAAAGAAGAAAAGCTGAAGATTAACCAGTGAGGGTCAGAAATACTGAAGCAAGACTCAGAGATTTACCTACATCGATCCAGAACCACAGAAAAAAGCTGCATTAAACAAAAAAATCTATCGCCAACACATTTTTCTGAGTAAACTCTCCGTCTGCCCCTCCTTCTCTACCTGTGTGTTGGTGTGTGTGACCCTGTTTAAAAACCTGCTTTACAGCATCGTTCACAACATTTACGAGCTGAAGGGAACGTCAGGACCTGTGTACAGCGCCGCCTGCTTAATCTGTGCAGTAAACCTGCAGCGTGTCATAAAAGATGTCGGTGGCACTCGAAACCTCGCTGCTCATTTACGAGGGCGCCGTGTGTGTTACTGAGAGGGGAGTCAACACGGGCCAGGGAATGCTAGCATTAGCAGCTAATGCTACTTATAACTGAAAGTGAAAGTATTGAAAGGATTTGAAAATCGAGTTATTGTCTGTATTGTCTACTCAGGAGAGAGAGAGATGGAAAGGAGGAAGGGAAGGACGGAGAGAACGACAGAAGAGAAGAGGAGAGTGAAACGAGCCGTGAGGAGTGAGCAGATGGATCTGTGCATCGATAAACATCACTAAACATTTTGAAATCACCAGTTCACAGTTCACAGATAACACGCCCGGTGCACTGAAATGACCTCTGAGTCTTAAAACATTTAGAAGTTAGAGGAAGAAGTTTGTACAAAAACTTTTTCCTTATTAATATTTAAATTTATGCAGCAAGGTGCCACAGAATCTAATTAGATTTTCTCCTCCACAGGGGGAACGTGTGAGGATGGTGTTTCTATTATGTATGGTGTTTAAGTTATTATGTTTACAAGAATGTGGCTACGCACGGACGGACAGACAGACGGACGGACGCCATCATGAAAACGTATTATACTGAATTTCCTCACATTAAAACGGAGGCAGTGGGCACGAGACACAAAATGTTTCTATGATTCGGATGTGAGGGATTCAAGCTGCACCTGGAGGGCTGAGGGAGGTGAAGGACACACTGAGGTCACGTCCAGCAGCAGGGACATCAGGTCCGCTCTGTAAAACTCTGCTTTCCCAACAGGGAAACATATCGCGTGCAAATGTGCTGTTTACAGTAAATCCTTTTTCTCTGCATGAGCTGATTCGTGCTCAGCAGAGACGTGAGGTCACTTCCTGAAACGCAGTCCATAAAAATCTGTGCAACTTCTGATTCAACACTGCTGTTTTCCCTCTGATGCACACATGCTGTCCCCACTGTTTTGCAGCTGAATGCTAAACTCAGGAGGAGATTTTTAATGTAGCATGCACAGCTGATGAGTTAATCATCTGAACAACATGCGCAGATGCCAGCTGCAATTACTGCAAACACGTCTCACGTTCGGTATTTAGCATAAATGTACGCGCATTCAATTAAAAACAACATCAAGGGCGTATTTAGCATACAGGATATGAACACCTACATGAATAACTGAATAAAACTGCACTGTGGCCACGCTCAGCGTCAGCATCACACAGCTGGGGAGGAGAAAGTGTCCATGCTCTCTCTGAGCAGACTCACACTAAACAAATATTCCCTTCAGCACAGCTCGATGAAAAACACCACCGTCATTTTAACTTCCACCTCGGCATCAGACTGACGTTGTCCTGGCTTCACACCAACACATTTAAGTGGCTTGTTTCCAGGGCTTGACCTCTTTGCCCTGACATTTGGAGGACTATCCTGGAGGAAGATGGCCTTGACTCAACTGAGATGTGGAGCTAAAAATGGTGACGTCCCAAAGCATTTTCTATTCAAGTGTAAATATGTTACATTTAGTATTTTTCTTTAACCTCCGGCATCAGAGAAGATCTCCCTCCGTCCAGTGTCCTTCCTGTGTGCTCAGCTCAAAACTACAGACAACGGGTGAATCCGCCATTAAGGCTCGACAAAAAGTTGCAAGACTGCGAGACTGATTTGACTCTGAGCGGCGCCCTCTGGTGGTTGTTAAACATTAGAGCGTTTTAAAAACAGTGTTGTCAGTTTATCCAAAAGACTCATTGAGCACGTTCACATGACCACAATAATCCACTAACTGGGAATAATCAGGTTATGATAATAATCTGATTTGACGTGTTTACATGATTCAGTCAAGTAGTTGGATTTCTTTCATGTTGAGAAGTGTTTTTTTTCCAACATGACGTCACTTATCAGGACATCTCCGCCGGTCAGGGCTGTCCTTGTGCATACGCGAAGAAGGAGAGCATTATTTTGCAAACCTAACAAACCCACAGATGAGCAGAAAACCCATCTGCTCACGTTTTAACAACATCAGGCACATCTCATAACGCTGTTTACATGACCGCTTGAATTATCAGGCAACTCCATGAATCTGATAATGATCGGTTTATGAGTGTGCATGTTAACGTGCTCAATGTTCTTTAGTGTGACTTCAGTTTATTGGTCTGATAGTTAAATACTCATAATTGAAATATTTTTTGCCGTTTTAATGAATCCCTAAACCTCATAAACGATCAGTTCAACCAAAAACATACATGTTAACCTGACCACGCACAGGAAACACTTGTGGTGAATTAACTATGAATTACTGTGTAAATGGGTCATGTTCCAGTTTCATGGTGGAAAGCAGTGGAGGTGCAGCTTCACCCCGCTGACCTCTGCACCAGTGATGGGAGTGTTTGACTGCCTGAACGCTGACTCAGCACTCTGAATAAAACATGTGATGTGGGATCGGAGGACCTTCTGAAGGACGCTGTGTGGCGGATCAGTACTTCACATAACCTCTCTCTCTCTCTCTCTCTGACTTCTAAACTGTGTTTCTGTTTCTTCTTCGTCCGTCTCTACTCTCTGACTTTACACACTGAAAACTGCTTCCAGGTAATAAAATGCATCACTGCAGCCAGAACCGAACAGAAATAATGGATTTCTGTGCTCTTTTGAAACAGACACTGATCATCTCATCGCTGATCGGTGTTATGTGTTGAGAAACGTGTAAACAGACACGCGAGCCTCAATGTGTAGCAGCAAACAGATGCTAAATTAGTCTTGTTATGAGTTTGCTGTTTTTGTGTTATAGTGTCATCAAGCAAAGTGACAATTATTTCTGTGTTAGCAAATTATAACCATGAGAGAGAGAGAGAGAGTTTCTCATTACACATTCACCCTGATTCATCCACTGCCCTTCAAATGGACGACGAGGCAGCTGAGGGAGCAGAAAGAGGCTCTTGTTCATTTCTTCCATCTACATTTTCACAGCCGTCGAGCTGGCAGCCCTGCGACCGAAGGGTCGTCTGTGTTTACTGCGTCGCTAAGAAGCTAAACTAGGAAATATCTGAGCTGTGATAGTGTACATCTGAGTCTTATGGCTCAAAAATGCTGTCAGGATTAGTTTGACAGCTCTTAAGTGAGAAGATTGAATCACATTCGTGTCTGTTGGGATAATATAACTTCTTAAGGCCGTCTCACAGGACTGCAGCCTTTAAATCCACGAAAAGACAACACTTGTAACATATCACCAGTATTTTCTATAGTCTCATATGACGATAACAACATATTATCTATATATTGCTCAGCATGTTTGATGGAGGGTTATGTACCGGACTATTTCCTGGTCTTTCTTGGTTTGCTGGTTGCCTGGAAGCTGTTGTGGAAATGTCCACATATTCCTCCAACAGTGAAATCGGTGTGATGTGGTGAGGAAGATAAAATGGCACCATGTTTCTGTTTATGCATATTCAGCCATCTGAAATGACTTCATTAAAAGTCCTCGTGGTTTCAGGCTCGCTGCTCTGCAGCCGACGCAGACCTCTGACCTGCTGTGGAAGCAGGCCAGTTAAAAGTCAGTGGGATCAATAAGGTATCACATTATCATTGAAGTAAGCATCTCCAGACTCATTTCCTTCTAATGGCAGCCCGCTGTGATGTCGGATAAATGCTTTGGCTGGCAGAGCTGAGGATAGTGCTTCATATTAAGTGGCTGAAATCTGGAGATCCCCGAGATAAGTGATGCTGGATAAATGAGAGCAGCGTTATCATCAGCGAGGAGCGAGAAAGACGGGGCAGATGGTAATGTACCTCACGGCTTACTCCAGCACTGCTAAATGGGTTTTCTTGCTGATTATCTCTTTTTATTTTAATCTTCCTCAGAGTTGTTGTGTCATTAATGGGATGGGAATGAACAGCGATGATCCATATCAACAGCCGAAGTGACTGTTACCCTGCAATAATATGTGCTGTGGTTTCTGCGAGGGGCGGAGTGATGGCCTCTTTAACCTCTGGGCCTCCGTAGTTCTCATAAAACACAATTACAAAGGATTGCTGACAAGTTCATGGCCTCAGGTGGGAGGAGTTCATTTAAGAAAACCTAGTTTATTAATATTCAATCGTAGTCCCTTCCTACATTTACACACTGAGTCGAGGGGTCATGAAGCACACGGATACCTTCTTTATAGAAGTCAGCGTTTTGGACGTCATCACTGTCCAAATGGTGACCACTGAGCTCCTTCTTCATCTTGGAAAAGAGGTAGTAGCCTGTGGGTGCAGTATCGGGTGAACAGGGCGGGTGTATAAAGATCAAATCCGTATTCCTTGAGCATCCATCACCACTGTGGATGCACTGTGGACTGTGGGCTGGAGCTTAAAGTCCTCCTGTAACCGTCTCATGAGATCAAGGCAGATCGTAATCGTGCGACCCTTTTCCAGCTAGACCAGCAGCAAATTCTGAATGTTGTTATATTAGTGGTAAATTTGTGTGCATGTAAAAGTAGCCAGTGAGCAGCCCCTCCAGGATGTGGGTCATCTTCCAGTCTCTCTCTGCCACGTCTCAGCCGTCCACTTCTTCACCAGGCTGCACAGAGAGGCCACCCTCCCCTGGTGCTGTCATCATGTCCTCGTGGACCATGATCCCTTCAGACTGAAGTAGCGGATGACTGCACGAAGGCCGATGTTGTCCCGAAACAGAAACACCTAAAAAGTTACGAACTTCAAACTTTCTGCATAATGCCTGAAAGAGTTGATGTGCATGTGCATGTGCATGTTACGAGAGCTGTATGACTCCTTCTACCTCAGGCCATGAATGATCAATCACCTCTCGTAAAAAACAACAGGAACATAACCAACACTTGCAGTTTATGACTAAATAAAAAGTGGATATTATAAATTGTTTTGTGTCCAGAGACGCAGGATGATCTCCCGTCTCAGCTGGTAGCCTCTGGTGTTGTATTGAATCATTCATCAGCTTCTAAATTTGCTAGCTACTGTAACCCATGGCAGAGTGGCTGCAGGCTTTGTCTTTTCCATTTGGGTCAGAGTGAAGCCCTCCGTTACATAAGCTCGGCCCTGTCTACACTGAGGGAACGACCCAAGGCATCTTGGTGGGAGGAAAAGCAATACGGTTAGATGTTTTTATTTATTTACTTCTTTTAGGAGAGTTGGGAACTCCACCTTCCCCGGGTCACTCGCAGTACGTCTGTAAAAGTCTTCTTCTGTCTTCAGTGTGTATAAAGAGACGAGGAGCGGTGAGAGGGAGCGATGTGCATCAGCATGAATCGAATCTCTTTAGTTGCATAAGTGCATTAGCAGACTGAGGCCTCGGGGTGTCGCGCAGAAAACATCGAGCTCCTTTGTGGTCAGAAAAAGCCAAACTCTGCTCCGACCACGTGGAGAGGCCTCCCGTACTTACTGCCCTCTCTGCCTCAGTATCACCTGTTCTCAGGGAAAGTTGCAACCGCCAAGAGATCGTGTTAATATTCAGCTTTCTCTGCAAGTGATTTGTTGGGGCAGTTTTATACATTAATATGAAATATAATCCTTTAACACTGTCGAAACAGACATACTCTCAGTGTCTGTGAGGGTAAGACACAACAGGCATCAACACAGAACAAATCAACATAATCATATCATCACCAGAGGTTTGTTCACAGACAGAAATACTCTGCTGACTACTGTCACAGAAAAAAGGAACCAGCTGCTGTAGATTTTAATGATATTGGCATTAAAAGGTTTTTGTTGACTTCTTGTCCTTCACCGGAGCGTGAAGGTGATGAAGGAGTTGTTTTATGTCAGTTTTGACCAACGAGGTTCATCATACGAGCCGGAGAAGAGACGCAAGAAAAGGCCGAACAAGTTTCCCACTGATCAAGTTTTGCTTCATCCTCTGTCCACAGCTGGTTCAGTTTTATCTTTAATTGTATTTTATCTCATTTTAAGGTCCAGTGTGTAGGACAGAGCAGAACTTAATGATATTTATTACTCTCTTTCATTAGTGTACAATCATCTGAAACTAAGAATCCTTCTGTATTCGTACGCTAGTTGAAAATGTCCACGCTAGAAATTAAAGGCTCATTCTGAGTCTGCCATGTTTCTACAGCAGCCCAGAGCAGACAAACCAAACACAAGCTCCAGAGACGGCCTTCTGCGTAGCTCATGTGTTTCTGGCTGCTGTTGGGGAGGGTGAGACGAGGGGTGTTCAGTTGGTTGGCAATCTGCAACCTCACCACTAGACGCCACTAAATCCTACAAACACTCTCAGCTCCAGCTGTCTCTGCATCTGAACTTTGAGCAGAAGGAAAATATTCATGCAAATATATAATAAAATGTATTCTACTGCGCATACTGCATATTTTAAACCAGTCGATGTACAACAGAGCTGCACATGGTGGAGGCACTGTGAGGGAGAATAATGTGTTCAGAACTGAACATGACTCACGTCCAAGCACAGTCTGTACCAGTATACATCATGACAGCAGAGCACACACACACACACACACACACACACACACACACACACACACACACACACACACACACACACACACACACACACACACACACACACACACACACACACACACACACACACACACACACACACACACACACACACACACACACACACACACACACACTTTCATTGGCCTCAGATAAACTACACCAACCCATCAACTTTTAAAGAACCATCAGTAAAATCTTTAGTATCATCTACTGGCAGCTGTAGGAAACTACAACATCTGCATCATCCTGATGTTTTCTTTATTTATTTTTACAACTGCTACATTGAGAATAATTCCCATAGTGCATCTGTCCAACATCACAGCGGGATGTATTACTCAAACTGACTCAGGTGCAGAGAAACCAAAAACACTGAAGACATCACGCTGCACATTCAGTGGTTCCTCTCCTGTGTGACGGACAAACTGCTGGCGAGACGATGAAAGGTCTTCAAATGTTAGCTGATGTCATTCAGTGGTGAGCTGACGGTCGCTATGCTGCACTGACCCACCATAATCTGTGGATTATTAATATATAAGTTGTTTGGTCTTAAAATGTCCGAACATGGTGAAAATTGTCGATCAGTGATTCCCCAAGCACAAGATGGCGTCCTGAAGGGTCTTGTTTCGTCTCCAACCAAAAGATATTTGAAATAAACAGGGAAGTATTCATATTCAAGAAGCTGGAATGAGAATGTATAACTTTTTGTTGTTGAAGAACGACTCAAACTGATTAATCATTATCAGAAGAGGTGGGATCAGATGAATTGCTGCAGCTCTACTTGACGCCTTCTCCTCACAGCAGTATTCAATTAGACAACAAGTCGACTGAAAGAAGTTTGTGTGCTGACACAGAAACCAGATGGTCCACCAACAACAGGAACACCAGCTCAGCTCATTAATTATTTGTCATTAACAAATGGCACAACAGCTGAAGAGGACCAGGATTACTAGTCCTTCCTGTACAGAGTAAAAATAAGTAAATAAATAAAAAAAGTGAACGGGCAGATGCCATTTTGTTGTGTCGGATGGAGCCGGCTTTGATAAATCTCACTCCGAGGGGATCAGAAGCTTCGTTAATTGACTGCAGGGAAATTATGCGCGATTACGCCTCAAATGCAGCGTCACTGAGAGCATATGGGCCGAGACGGAGAGAGACATCAGCAGCACAACGTCACAGTTAGGGAGGGAACATTTCAGCTGCTGAGGCTGCTGATGTTCGTGTGTGTGTGTGTGTGTGTGTGTGTGTGTGTGTGTGTGTGTGTGTGTGTGTGTGTGTGTACTGTATATATAAATGTCTTAACGTTAAAACATTTGTGTCTTTGTGTTTCAAACAAGATGAATCCTCGTTTCCTAATCCCGCCTGTCTGTTAGCAGCGACAGCAGCGGCAGCCCGCCGCCGCCGCCTCGTCCTGCAGTAATTGATTTGTTTGAAGTCACACAGGAGGAGAAGGAGGCCTGCTGGTGACGTGTCTACGGACAAAAGGAGCATTAGCTGGGATTAATCCGGATTAACGAGAAGAAATTCTGATGGACGGGACCCCCCGCCCCAGCCCCCAAAATAAGACGGCACCCCTCCACCCCACAGGCTCGCTGTACTCCCCCACCCAGAGTCTCCACGGAGGAAAATCACACTTCACTGGTGCTGGTCAGCAGGTGGAGACAACAGCAGACTGTTTGTGTGGTCCTGTCACTGATCGTCTGTGTGTGTGTGTGTTGACCCGGCTGTGTGTTGCTGTGTGTGTTTGCGTTCATGTTTATGTGCGAGGCCTCCACCCTGTCCCACCGTCCTCACGTTGAGTCATTCTGGCTGAGAAACAACTTCTGCTGAAACATTTTGATGAAATCTGGTTCAAGTTCATCTCCTGAGTAAGAAACTAATGTCCAACAGTCCTGTGTTGAACCTGTGATGTTCACAGAATTACAGCAGAAAGGATTAATTCATCAACAACAACTTTGATAAGCAGTTAATTATTTATTAGGCCTGAGGCTGGAGGACATATGGATATTATATCACCATATAATGATATTACATGAGTGTTACAGTAAAATGATGTATATTGTTCTAATACTTCTTTACCAATCAATTAATTAATCAATTAATGGCGGCAGAATATTTTAGGGATTAACAAACGTTATTGTCCAAAATGACACCAGTGCACCGACACAACAACCTTCACTGATAAGATTCATCTGTGATTGGCTCATACTTGCCAACCGATATCTGGGTCGGGCTCAACCCAATAATACTGTCACAATATGAATACTGAGTCAAAAACACTGGGATACTTGAGTTTGTCGCCCAGTCCTCGCATAAAGGACTAAAAATATTGCAATTTAATTTAATGGTGATAATTAAGTAAAAGTTTGTTTTTCCGTTTGTCAGATGTGAATATTTGTTTCTCAGTCTTCTCCCACAATATACTGAATATCTCTGAGGTTATGAACTGTTGGTAAAAATACTCATTAGCTGCAGTCGGCTCAGAATACAGATCTCAACCTCCCTCCTTAATAAAGTGCTGTTTCACTGCAGCATGAAGAAAACCCAGATCAACTGCAGCGATGATCAGCGCTGCCACATGGATCAGTACCAACACTAATTTGTTTGTTAATTTGTTCCAAAAGCAACAAGATGGAGGGAAGAAGTCAGTTTCTTCTTGTGCTCCTGTACCTAAGAACAACAGCCAACAATAAAGACACATTTCAACTCAAAGACATAACGTAACCTCAACGACAACCTTAGTTTCCTCTGAGAATAAAAGAAGCAGGCATCAGCACAGAGACTGAGCCGAGGGAGTACGAGGGTCCTAATCTCACGGTGACGTTCATCTCCATCCATCCATTAGTGGGATTAACAAGAAGAGGCAGAGAGAGAGAGGATCCACAGAGATACCGGATCAGGAAGAGAGAGAGAGGATCCACAGAGATACCGGATCAGGAAGAGAGAGAGAGGATCCACAGAGATACCGGATCAGAAAGAGAGAGAGAGGATCCACAGAGATACCGGAGCAGGAAGAGAGAGAGACGATCCACAGAGATACCGGATCAGAAAGAGAGAGAGAGGATCCACAGAGATACCAGATCAGAAAGAGAGAGAGAGTGTGACAGATTGAGAAAGAGGAAGACAGACGGAGAGAGAGGCCGGAAAAAGAAGGGACGAGAGGGAAAAAGATGAAGGTGAGAAGCGACAGAAAGAGAGAGAGAGGAAGAGGAGGAGAGGAAGAGGAGGAGGGGAAGAGGAGGAGAGGGAGAGGAGGAGAGGAAGAGGAGGGGGGGAGAGGAAGAGGAGGGGGGGGGAGGAAGAGGAGGGGGGAGCGCCTCGAGTAACTGTTAAAGTGATTTAATCAGATCAACTTACTGACCTGGATAAACTCTGCTTGACTGGAACACACAACTACTCACATAACAAACGGGCCCTCGAGATCACACGGAGGAGTGTGTGTGTGTGTGTGTGTGTGTGTGTGTGTGTGTGTGAGTGTGAGAGTGTGTGTGTGTGTGTGTGTGTGTGTGTGTGTGTGTGTGTGTGTGTGTGTGTGTGTGTGTGTGTGTGTGTGTGTGTGTGTGTGGACGTGTTGCTGACACCAGAGAAGACAGACAGAAACGTCTCTGTAGAGATGAAGGGATGTATTGACTCGCGTGTAGATGGTGAACCGTCCAGGATGTGTTTCACCGTTAACGTCCATCCAAAGGTTCATGTGCGTACAGACACACGGTCTGCCGACAGGAGCGGCCTGAGAAACAAACATTTCCTCCAGAAAGACGACGAAGTCAAACGTAAGTTAAAATGTGTGATGGTACTCTTTAGTTTATGCTCGCAGCCAAACAGCCGGAGGGCTATTGGAGGAGACTTGCTGCCAATCAGTGAGGTGGAGGGCTTTCAGGAAGGAGTTATTTCAGTGACGTGACATCGAGGCAGATCTTCAACAAGAAGAGCGAAGAGCTAACAGCGCTGACAGCTCTCACTAAAGAGTTAACTTAATGAGTCCTGACTGATTTAATGATTCGATTATACGTCTCTTCTAGACTTTTCCAAATGTTATCAGACTGAATGGATCAAACTCGGTTCTGGACGCTGACCCCAGCCCTCTTTCTATGCAGCCGGCCGCTTCCTTCACACTGTGAGCGTCACTTCTGTCTCCAACGGTCAAATATGTGGTTTTGGGAGTCAGTGGCAAAGCCTGCTGTTCATTTAGCAACCAATAGTCTGATAACTGATCAGTCGATTGAAAGAATATTAGTTTCCACAGCTATTTTTGATAATTGATTAATCGTTTAAATAATTTTCCAAGCAAAAATGTGAAACATTGTCTGGATCCAGCTTCTTACATGTGTCATTTCTGACAGTCAATGGAAACTCTTTGGGTTTTGGACTGTTGGTTGGACACGTTGACCTCTTGTTGAACATTTTTAAGGCAAAAAAATCAATTGTGAAAATAATCTGCAGATTAATCAATAATGAAACAGAGGTTAGATGCAGCCTTATCCACAATGACCTCTGGCTAAATCATTCAATCATTCGTGTCGTCAGCCTGAGAGACGGAGAAGAGGAGAGATGGAGGAGAAGAAGAAAGGAGGACACAGGGAGGAGAAGGGAGAGAAGGAGGAAATACTGAGGGAGGAAGAGGAAGGAGGATGTGAGAAGAGGATGAGGAGCCGGAGTGTGTCAGCGAGCAGAGTTCACTGGGTTTCTCTCTGCAGCTCACATACATGATCATGTGATTTCATGGATCAGTGCACGCAGTGTGTGCATGTGTAGGTGTCAGATGAACACATGGCGTGGACGGGGAATGTGCATGCTAAGCATCGCTCAGTGTGCAGGACTCGTCTTTGTCCCACAGGACAAACAAATGTGTTTCTAATAACAGATCCTCCGGCTCAGTGTTGCATCACGCGGTGTCATCAGACCGCAGCATGATGAAAACCGTCCCCGCGGTCTGAACCAGTCCAACAACGGCTTGTGACATCATCGATCTGCCAGCTTAAACTGTTCGAGTCAGTTAAAGACAATTAGCCACTTAAAGAGCGAGCCAAATTTTAATGTCGTAGCTGCTGCAGATGGAGGTGGGAGGAACACAAGAGATGAGTAATCAACAGAAGAAGAAGAAGAAAGTCGAAGTGAAGCTGTTGAAGTCCACACGCCATGGGAAATATCATGTCATCATTCACTGTAGGAGAGAAGCACTCTGGTGTTTTCTTTCTCACTCCCACCGTCACACACCCGCTCACACGCCCAGGGAGGGGAGTCACCACGAGCTCACCACAAGTAATGTGGTTAACTCGTGGTGGCTCCCCAAACAATCTGCTGTCAAGAGTATCTGAGAGGTGGATCCATAATAAAACTCTTATAGAGCACCAAGAACACACACACACACACACACACACACACACACACACACACACACACACACACAGATACCCAGTACATGCACGGGTGTGTGCACGTGCAGCACACAGGCTGTGGAGAACAAACGAGCTGAAAGAAAAACCAAAGCAAAGAGAAAGAAATTAGAAGCAAAGAGAAGCTAATCTAATCCAGAGAGCGAGGCGTGTTGTGGGGATGGAGAGTGTTGTGCACAGCAGGCCCACCCGGCCCGGCCCGGCCTACTGAGAAATGTAATTGGCACCAAAACGGCAGCGAGCAGCAGGGTTACAGCTGTTGCATATGCCTGCGAGCAACAAAACAAAGGACAAAACTGGCGTAAAACCACATACTGAGAGCTCTCATCAGTACAAAGAGTTGTAAATGGATCTGGATCGGTGCGGAGCGGCTCGGGGAGTTCACTGGCTTTGGCTCTGATGGACTGAAGTGCAACAATACTGACATCATCACTTCTGACCTCATTGGACAAAAAGGCAGAATTATGAGTGAACAGCAGATCATATTGTAATAACACAAACACTATAAAACACACGAGATCCATAAACATGATGCGACTTCTTCAGAGCTGCAGTGAGACCTCGCCCTTCATGTTCTGATCCAGCTTCACTGACATCATTGCTGCCATCACTCCCCTCTGTAATGTTATTCATTAAAACCAGAGTAACCAGCAGGCAGTTAGCACATCCTTGCATGTCGTGCCTGGCAGCTAAAAGGAGAGCAAATATTGATTTTTATTTATTTATTCATTTTCCCACCAGTTTCTCTCGGAGCCAAAGAGCAGCAGGATTTGAGCAAAAACAGCGTTTCCCTTCTGCTCAGGGACGACCGGCGGGCTCGTATTTGGATGTGAAATTTACCCCCAAGAAAATGTGATGTTTAATAAAAAAAAGGTAAAAAAAAAAGCAATTTCACATCATTTTGGATCATTTCATGGTTTCAGGGGCCCAACTACATCCATTAGATCTGGAACGGGTCGTTAACTTAGTTTTGATGCGGTCCACATTGATTTTACATTTATTAGACGTAAGCGTTGCCAAAAAAGGCCTGGATGCTAAAACTTATGATGCCTCATGATGGTTGGGAAACCACAGTATCAAATACAGGATCATCACACCATGTAAGAATGATCTAATGTGTGTGTAGGACGTGTATAAATGTGGCAGAATAAAATAAAGCAGACGCCTCCTGTGCGAACCAGCTCAGATATCCAAATGGCGTCGTTCTGGAAGCGAGCGACTGAGAGCGGTCGGGGTCGGATCTGCGACATCTGCCAAACAGCAGGAAGGACAAACAGAGTCTCCTGCTGAAGGTTATCCGTGCTGAACGGCTGTGAACACATGAAAAACTATTTTCAGCACAGAAAAACTTTGCTGTTTGAACATAAATCTGTCAGGTGGATGAATGTGACTTCTTCTTAAACAATGACTCGCCGTCACAGACACGACTGAGTGCTGTGAAGCAACATGAGGCAAAGTTTCTGCTGCCTTCAGCTTCGACTGTCTACAGTCTGACCTGACAGGGTTTTAAAAGGCTGATAACTTTATCATTATTTGATAGTTCAACCATCCCGGTGAGGAACTCTTATCTTATTATTAATGTCCCTCTCAAAGAAAGCTGTGTACAGGCAGGACATTTCACAGGGCGCAGCATTAAATATGAGTCTGATCAGTTGAAACTGTTGAACAATCAGAATATTAAAAACCATCAGGGGCCTCGTTACAGAAACTTTCTGACATTTAGGTTTGTTGATATCACAGAAACAGAACCACCCAAACTGAAGGTTTCCCTGTCAGGATGGCAGAGATCGACCCGGTCCACAAACTAAAATAACATCGTCTGTATGGCCAACAACAACATGAAGACTGAAATATAATGACTGAAGGCTACTCAGACTGTAACAGCTGGAAAAGCTAGCATCAGTGTTAGCCTGTTGGAGAAGCTAACTGATGTTAGCCTGTTGGAGAAGCTAACTGATGTTAGCCTGTTAGAGAAGCTAACTGATGTTAGCCAGATGCTCAGTTTTGTTGCTTCCCAAATGAAAAATCAGGGGAAAGAAAAGCTTCATTGTATATTTCTGACTTTCACTGTGAACTTTTCAAAGCCGACCTGGAGACGTGAGTGTGATGCACGCAGGTGGGTCAGTATGTGCTGCCACTAAAGCTGAAGAACAAGAAAGTTACCCTGCCACAGCTGAATGTTTCTGCGACTGTGCTAAAGGCGTACAGGAAACGTCAGGACAGATTCTAGTTGCTCTCATTTTATGTAACTTTTCCACTCAGGTTCAGCCTGGTCATAAAAACCCTGCTGGCACTACAGTAGAAAAGCACTCAGGGTGACGAAGCTTAACTGACAGAAACGGAGATATTGCTGCAGAAACTTGCCTCTCTGAAGTCGTGCTTCATGCTGCTCTCTATTTCTGTACCAGCTCTGCGCTGAAGCTTCACAGCTTATAAATATTACAAAGAAAAGAATGAAGATGTGCATAACGTAAACTAAACACACACTCACTCGATCTCGTACATTTTCACCTGCTCTCAAAGTAGTTTTTTGTTTAATGTGGAGCCGTAACTTTCCAGTACATCTGAATCTGAACAGCTTACAGGATGAAACCAGTTCGACACTCATGGAGAGAGGCTGCACCAAACCACCGGCGCTCCCTCAAGTCAAACCGTCTCCGGCACGCTGTGACAAATTCAACTGCGTTTACTTTCCCTCGCCTCCTCGATGCCGTGCTATCCTGTTCCCCGTTTGCATCTCGTCTTTCCCTCCCTGCCATCATTTTACTCTGCAATCTGTCAGCTCGATCAGCCGAGCAACAAGACGGAGGGGAGGAGGGGGAGAGGAGCAGGGGAGGGAGAGAGTAATGAGGTCAATAGCACTTATCTGCAGAGGCTGAGCGAGGGATGAAGA